>NW_017536407.1:1942902-1959459 GCF_001853355.1 Bactrocera latifrons | reverse complement strand
ATTTATTAATTTAATTAAATTACGGTTTATATAACCCCATTACATTTTATTTTGCCGTCTACAAATCTCATTCAAATTAAAAAAAAAAGAAAAACTAAAAGCAACAACAAACTTTTGTCCTGAAAAGCTGAAACTCTCTCAAATTTTTTTATTTTTCCACCAAAACTCTACCCTTCCACTACCTCCTGCGTTAAGTACTTCATGCTTTCCCACCTTGCAAGGTTAATGTGTCTATTACCGATTGCCTGGCGTCGCTTGTTATTCTACAGCATAGATCGTTAAAATACTTTTACCGCATTTGGTATTTTCTCCAACTTACTCCGGCTTGCAACTCGTTATTGCGACTGCAGCGCTTGTCTGCAGTTCAAAGAGTTAATAGGCGCTTACATTTTTTTCGGGCTTACAAATGTGTTCTTTTGTTGGGCATTAGATTGGACATTCTTCATTACCGTAAATGGCATGCCTCTAATTGATTTTATGTTGCTTGCAWTTTTTTGTTGTTTCTTTCTTTATTTTACAGTCGCTTGAAAGGTAAAAGTTCGCGAGAAGAAGAATTCATTTGAGAAATTATTTATTGTGCTTGCATTGGAATGTCTCAATTTTGAGAGAAGATTCATCGAATGTAGTAAATGCCTAATGATTTTTRTTTCTCAAATCTTTAGTTTTGAAATTTCGCAATCCCGAAGTTACGGGATTATTACTTAAATAAAAAATACAAAGAATTGTTTCTTTATAAACGAGAACAAGCATGATTATTTAGTAGCGAAATACTTATTATCCTGAAAATATTAATCCCGAAATTTCGGTATTTACTTAAATGTTTTCTTATGTTTAGCAGAGAATATGCTCTAAGCAATTTTTTGCAGATTTGATATGTCGCAATTTCGAAATTTCGGTATTACCACTTAAAAAAAAAAAATTTAGATAACTGTGTCTCTATAAATGCGAATTAAAATGGTGTTACAACGAAATATTTCTAGATTCTGAAATTTCGGGACTACTACTTAAAAAGAAAATACAAAGATAACTGTATCTTTCTAAATGAGAATAAAAATAAAAATATACCGAAATATTTCGGGACCCCGAAAATATTAATCCCGAAATATCGGTCTTTAATTAAATGTATTTTTTTTTGTTCAGCAGTAAATATGTTCTTACTATTTTGCAGAATTTTTTTTTTCATATGCTTGTTTGCAAAATATAATTTTTTCAGCCTTCTTTATTGTGTATTTTTGTGTCTGTAAGTACATTCCCTACTTTTGCTAATTGTTTGTTAAGTTTATATATCTATGTGCATTTATATTTTTTCTATTTTTAGTTTGGCCGCGTGTTAACCTTCATGCCTTCAAAGATGCTGCTGGTGTCCAAAACTTTTAGTTTGGGGTAAATTCATATACATATGTATGTATGTATGTATGTAGTACCAACTGTGTTCAAACTCAAATTGATGACCTCGAAAGCGGCCGCTCCCGCCTAATGAGGCGTAATTTAACCACTGCCTCCGCTTGGAGAGCGAAGAGTATAACMCAATATGAGTACAAGTAATAGGCAAAAATGGCCGATGATTCGCTACTAAGTCCACGTGGAAGCGGGTAAGTAATCAAACTCTACGTTTCACACAAGTGTCTGAAATGAATTTTGGATTTAAAGGTGCGCAGTGTATACACATACATATATATTTGTACTGTATCTATGTATATACTGGGACAAAAAAATAATTATAATAATTTTGCATAGAAAAGGTCTGCAGGCTGGCGCTTGGTTAATTATGCGCTKACTCATTATTTTTTATTTTTGCCTTTCGTCTTAGTTAGAAAATTATGAAACAAAAAACAAAAAAAAAAAGGCATCTTTAGGCTTATTTGCTTTAAATTTATTTATGTTTCATATTTTATATTTTTATATTTTTTGTTTGCTGAAAAGTTTGACCTTGACTATGGTACAAGTCACCAGCACGCATATATACATATATGTACATATGTATGTATTCCTGTGAAAAAATTTATATAATATGCCGCCATCTCATACCCGCGTTTGTGCTGGCAAGTAATTAATTTCCATACCACCGTGGCACTTGTAGCAAGAAGTTATGCTGATGTTTCTAATTTTCACGCATGAGCTCACCAAGCATGGCTTAAGCTAAATTTTGTTTGGCTCATTTACCGATTTTTTTTTAATATCTTTGGTTACAGGAAGGATCCAATTTTGTTTTATTAGTATTTCTTTAATTATTATTATTTTTTAATTATTTTTTGTTTTCGCACCGACTGTTACGTCAATCATATTTTTGCCGTCATTTCTTATAAATTGATTTAAATTAACTAATAATGATGCATAGCAAAGTTTAGTATATTTTACAATTAAGGCGAAACTTCTCTAGGCAGGAAAGTAAAGTTTAGATTTTGATTTATGTCAGAAGTATCGTCACACTGGCAAAATTCAAGACGCTATTAGAGTGAATGTTAAACGGACTTCAATTTTCATCGGTTGCTTGGTCTAATGCTCGATTTGTTAAAAAAACAGATGGCATGTTTGAAAGTCTTAAGTAAAAAACTAAAAATTCTTCTTCACAGAACACACAAGTTATTCACAAAATTTTTTCATTATTTAATTTTTTACATTTAAATTTTTGTAAAAAAATTTTAATTATTTTTTTTTTCGAAATTATTTTCCGGCATTATTAATCATTTTTGCACCCTTCTTTAATTTTTTGCGCTTTGTTGCCACTTGTCTTCCCTCCACGTAGTTGTGGTTGTAGTTTTGAATATTCGCTAAGTTACTACTACGGCCCGCAATAATTATAATTGTCGCTCGGCCTGTCATCATTAGCGGCACATTAATTAAATGAGCCGCGTAAATTTGCGCACTTTAGCSAACGCTGAAGCTGCCAGCCTAGGGCAACATTCATATTCTCATGTAGATATATGTATATACATATATGTACATAAAAGTTATTTTTTCATATATTTAGTCATATATGTTGCACGCTGCATGCGTCTACGTGTTACAACAGCAGCGTTAATTGCGCGTGTCAATATCGTAGCGCCACATAAACTGGTGTAATGAAGAGGTCTAATTACTTTTTGAGTTATTTGTTGTAATATTTCTACATTTGTGTGAAGGTTGGGGAGATTTTAAACGTTAAGGTCATTAGAATTTTTTTTTTGTTGCAAATTTGTTGTATTGTATAGTATTTGACTGTGTGTCATCTTTCTACGTCCTCTTTCTATGGAATAATTTGGCATCGATTATTATCCAAAGTAACTATACAATTTCCGATGAAATTGTTGCGATCGGAACTCTATAGCATATTGCTGCCATACAAACTGAACGATCAAAATTAAATTTTTGTATGTAATAACTTTTTTAGTTTACAAGATATCTTCATGAAATTTGGAGCAGATTATAAGCGAAACCAACGTCATAATATCCTAGCAAATTTTTCAAATCGGTGCACTATATCATATAGCTGCCATACAAACTGACCGTTCAAAATCCAGTTCTTGTATGAAAACTTTTTTGTTTGTGAAGGGTATATACATTTTTTTTAATCAAAAAAATTTAGTTAATTTAAGCTTTAAATTTAAATTGCTTGAAAATGCATGTATAATTGTACCACATTGTTGCAACACCATACTAACGCATGCATGTCGCAGCTTATCACTAGCGTGCGATCGTGGCGAAAAAGGGCAAATAAAGGCAGTAAAACAGGCGAGCGCTAGACGAAGTCAAGATAGCATAAACGCAAAATAAAAGTGGGGAAAACATTTATTTACAATTGTTGTTGTAAATTAATTTTTTTATTTTGAAACATTTTATGTGGTTTTTGTGCAAATGAAGCGCCAGTAAGCATTGCGCTATTTGGTGGAAAACCTAAATACCCCGTTACGTGCCTCAATTTGCATGCATAGCACTGTGTGTGTGTGTACTTAAAAGTCATATATTGCACATACGCACACACATACAGCGATGCAAGTACATTTAAATGCGCTGTCACGCTATTTCGCGCCACAATCTAGCACATTCAGCGCATTAAGTCACATAAACAGCAACAACAACAATACCTTATGTGGCAAGTGTTTGCTTTCAAATCACCACTTTAAGCGATGCCACGATTCGCAGYACTTTTCGAGTAAATCAAAATTCAAATTAATTGTCACTTGTGTCTGCACAACACCACTCCAAATGTGTGTTTGCGTATGTGTGTGTTGCAAATGCTGCACAATTTTTCCCCAAAAAAGTGCTCGTGTTYGCTTGTCGGCCTGCTTGCAACATTTCATTTGCTATGCAAACAGCGCCGCCAACAAGCTGCAAACAGTCCACAGCAACAACTGAGTGCCGTTGAAGTGATAATCGTGATGCTCTTTGCGCAATAAAAATAACAACCGTGCAAGAAAAACAGTTTTGTTTATATTTTAACTTTTTTAGTAGAACGTGTCACGACAACTCAACTAAGCTTGCCACAAATAAATGCATGTGGCAAACGACTGGCTTGCAACATTTACGCTTGCGCTCCTTTGCCTTTCATATTTCGTCTGGCTTTGGTGTTGTCTAGTTTCCCTTTAACCTTTGCTTTCACCTTTTTTTTTTGTTTGTTTTGCTCGTGTGCTTTTACTATTTACTAGCGCCACTTGGCTGTGACTTTCCCTCCACCTGCCTTGCCAGCGTCGCAAACTCCCGCTTCCACGGATTTTCTCATTTTAATGGGTTATTTTCGCTACATAGTTAGCTGCAGTACAACAACARTGCTGGTCATCAAAGTGGCATCTGCCAACTTTTACTGTCACTAACTTGCGCTCATGTCCACCATCTTTGTCTGTCAGTTTGTCGGCCGCGGTGTTGCCACCATCTGAGCCATTTAAATATTTTGCATTTTCTTGCCATTTTACTTTGCTGCCGCTTCACTTTTATTTATTTACAAATCATCAACCTCAATGCCAATATTGAGAGTTAATCTTTGTGGCGTCTTCTCTGTTATTTAGTAGGATTTTCGGTCGTTAACTTATTATCCATGCTTGCAGCAAGCTTGCTACGTACATTTT
Source organism: Bactrocera latifrons (assembly GCF_001853355.1). NCBI lineage: Eukaryota > Metazoa > Arthropoda > Insecta > Diptera > Tephritidae > Bactrocera > Bactrocera latifrons. The sequence continues at coordinate 1,954,417 of NW_017536407.1, read as the reverse complement.
TCTCATCATCACATATGTCTAATGCGGCATGTTTAGCTGTTTTACCTAGTTCTGCTCTGTTGCAGTTGTTAGCTTGATTTTTTAGTTTCTACCAAGTGACCTTTTATTATACTTACTGTATATAAAAAATGAATTTGAAATGAGCTCACTGGGCTTTTATGACTCCATTCCGGTCATTTATTTCACATTACTGCAGTTAACCATTATAGATAGTTATGAAAATGWACATGCTATGTAGGAAAATTTTGATGATTTTAAACTGCTGCTGTTATATTTTGCATCATTGCAAATTGTACTCTTGGAATTGAGCGGTTTCGGAGACCTAAGCTTTACTGGTGTGTATATTTTTTTTCAGTATTTATTTGTAACTGACTGGTGGCGACACACGCCCGCTGGATAGAGCGAGAATACTGTAGGAAATGKTTAAAGCAGGGCAACAGGGAAACAATGGAGCATATCTTGTGCACTTTTCTTTCCCACGGATACACTGGAGGAGTGCAGGCATTCAAATTATGATTACTCCTCTTCGACCTAGAAACTTCATCTGGTATCGCAAAGGACCAAAACTGGTCTATGCGTGCCTTATTGCCCTACCAGATTAATCTAACCTTTTTTACCCATTTGTAACTTTTGATTTTAAAAGATTTTCGATAACTTCACGATGAGTTGGAAAACTTGGCGACAAATCTTGAAATCATGGATTGGGTTCTTAACTACGTACTTACAGAACCAAYGTTAGACTTAGCCTAATTTTTTGATTCAAATTATCTGAAACATACCTCTAAGCAGCGAAAATGGGCACAGTAATTTATATAAAAATATTTCTAAAAATACCAAAAAACTATTTCAAACAATCTAATTTTAATCCAACCTTTTATTATGCCCTTGAACTGAAAGAAAGACACCTTAATTGCTTAACAAGTGTAGATTTGCTGTTAGAGACAAGTTAATGATCTCCCTTAAGTTGAGAAACAATGACGGTAGATATGTAGTATCTATTTACAGAAACGGTTACTCTAGGCTATATTTTTTTGAAASAAATTTTGTGTCGGTGATATAGGTATATTGATTATTCCAGTCCTCGAAACACTTTTCATTAGCACTTTTTGGAATTGCCTTCAACTCTTTCAGCGAAMTTTGTTTTATTTCTTCGATCGACTGAAAACGGGATCCACGGCTCGTCAATTTCAGTTTAGGGAACAAGAAAATATCACACGGAGTCAAATCTAGAGAATACGATTGTTRATCGATGGTATTAAGTTTTATAATTCCYTCTTGGATTTAAATTCGATCACATTCGTACTCATTTTGAAAAAGAATCAGCTTTATCGGAAGGAGTCGAATTTGATTGTTGATCGATGGTTTTAATTCCTTTTTGGCTTTAAATTCGGTTAAATCGTATATAAAATTCAATTTTCATTCGAACGATCTAGCGTGAGATGTCGAGCTCTCTTRTCATCTTTCTAAGACTTGCCTGACTATTCTCAAGCCGAAGGCCCTGCGAAGGGCTCAATTTGAAGGATGTTCAGAACGAGTCATGTCTTCAACGATCTCTCGATCGTCTTTAAAGACCTTATACCACTAGTAGATTTGTATTTTTGAATCAAATTCTTTGTTTGATATTTTAATAAATTTCCGGGTCTTTTTTGTCGTATTGTAAATAGCTTCATCAAGGATTTGGCAGGTCTTTAAACAACAGCTAAACTTTTATGCTGTTGAAAAAAAAGTTCTCATTAATGTTTTCAAGTACTCAATGAGTCAATTAAGAGTACTAACTACAGATCGAATGCTCCAGACATGGACCGGATGTGTTAGCTACTAGTCTAAAGTAATTGTTAATACCTCAAAGTTCCTAACGTGGATCTAATCTAATGCAACCGATAGTGTGCACACTTATAAATTTAATTTTACTCATTAGTTCTCGCAACTTTTTCGCACAGCRTTGCTTTTTATGACGGTATCGCACATATGTATGTGTTTAAATTTTCATTAATAGTGTCTTAATTAGCCAATTTGTTTGTTGCAGTTTTTGTTGCTGCCTTTTATATTCTGTAATATATTTTTGCAAATTTATAACTCATCTATTGCTGCAGTTTTGTTGCACAGGAAACTGTTATGCATTTGCTAATGTTTTGGTTTTGTTGTTGTATATTAAATTGTTGGATTTGTAGGTCAAGCGCATTTTGCGTGATTCGACATGATCTCAAAGCGAGTTAGCGGTGGTGTGTGGGTTAATTGTGTGAAGGTATATGGAGGAAAACACATATGGAGCTATATTATGTAGGTGTGATAATTATAAATTTATAGCGAAAAAATTTTAATAGAAAAAAAGCTATCAATTAACTGAAAATGTTGAAAAAAGCTGCTGGAAGACTCGGCTTGAAGAATTTTTTTGTATAAAAAATGTTTTTAATTACTTATTGAGTAGAAAATCTTCGCTGTAGTCTCGATTGTGGCAAGAATTCGGTTAGGTCACCGCGCATGCGCTTGCGCATGTCACCTGCTGCATGATTTTCTTAAATGCCAGCATGACGAGTGACTGTCTGTTAGTGCGTGTAACCTCAATTCGTAAGAAATGGCAGTCGAGAAGTGGGCCTGRGTGGCGCGTTGCATAACTGTATAAACACTGGAGTTGAAGTTGACAACTAAAAAACAAATACATACACATATGTGGCTTTATAAACATGAACTGCAGACTTCATTGGAATATTTTGTTTGGTTTTTTTTTGTGATATGGTGTCGCCACAGTGTTGCTGTTGTCGGCTGTTGGCAAAATGTGTGACCGCCAATGCGCAAAATGCATTTAGTGGAACAGGTGTCTGTGGCGGGATTAACATTTTGTTGTTGTTCTTCTTGTCTATTGCTTTGCTTCGCTGCATGGCCATAGCCTCGTGTACCGTTATGCGGCAGTCATACCATAGCAATGTGTACATTTAATATTCATAAGYAATGCTGCCACTAGTTGTTGTGCCGCTGCTGCTGCTGCATGCCACACGAAGCGTGATGGAACGAGAATACGCTTGCCGACGTCTATGTGGCTGACTTGCATTCCGCAGTAGCTGAAGTGCAGTTACCGTTGTGTTAGCACTTACACTGCTCTTTTGTTGTTGTTTGTTGTTTCTGCTTTGTGACAGTTGAGGTTTACATAGTGTCTACGCGCGCCGCCCAACAAACGTATTGGGAACGGCGATGCAGGGGGAAAAAAAATTAAAAATAAAAACAACAAGAAAACACACCAGACACGTCAAGCAGGAATTGCATTTTCCGCACAAAAAGTAAATCTCATCCAAAGATTGCTAGACGCTTAGCGGTAAGCTTGTTGCATGTACACACATACAAACACGCACCTGCATATGTGTGATTGGTTGCGGAAAACTTGCCGCATTAAAGTTTAATGGGTGAACTTGATCTTTAGCAAAGCGTGTTAAATGTGGTCAGCTGACCAAAAACCAGCTGCTCAAACGCTAATTATGCGCCGTTCGTGTGCGCGCGCATTGAAAATTTGCGTTGGCAAGTGTTGGTGGTCGCGTAAAGCCGGAAATCTGGTCGCGCACGCGGTGYCGAAATAGCGTAGATAAATCTTGGAGTCTTCAAGTGATGGCGAAATATTTGTGGTGTTTCTTTCGCCATTTGCTTAAGTGTCTTTTTCAAAATTTTCGTTAATTTGCTTAATTTTTTATTCCTTTTAGGTATGCTTTATCTAATTCGTGCTAAAGATCGAATAAATAGTTAAATATGCTCTATAAATAATCGTGTTATAATATTAGTTTTTGGCTAAAGTAAGTCACTTTGACCGTTAAAGGGTTGATCAGTTGTTATGCGCGMACWAGGTTCWTCGTTTTAGAGGTATCGATTTSAAATTTTGTACACGTCTTTTTCCCTCTAARGAGTTGCTCATTTGTCGGATGATGGACGATTATAGCATATAGCTGTCATACTGACTGAACGAACGAAATGCAGTTATTGTATGAGAAAGTTTTTCGTTTGACAAGATATCTGCATGAAATTTGGTTCAGATTATTTTCAAAAAGCAATTGTATAATATCCGAAGAAATTGTTTAGATCGGACTACCCTAGCATGCAGCTGCCATACAAACTGGCCGATAATAATTAAGTTTTTGTATGGAAAACTTTTTCAATTGACAAAATATCTGTACGAAATTTGRCATTGATTATTATCCAAAGCGATAATGTATTGGTCAAAGAAATCATTTAGATCGGATCACYWTARCRTATAGCTGCCATACAAACTCAAATATCAGGATCAAGTGTTTTTTTGGCAAGCTTTTTCATTTGAAAAGATATCTTTACAAAATTTGGTATGAATTATTACCTAAAGTAATCGTGTAAAATCCGAAAAAATTATTTAGATCGGATCACTATAACATATAGCTGCCATACAAACTGAACGATCAAACTCAGGCCTCTGTATGGAAAACTTTTTCATTTGAAAATATATCTTCACGAAATTCGGCAGAGATTACTGTCCAAAATAACTGCACAATCTCCGCAGAAATTGTTCAGATCGGATTACCATAGCATATAGCTSTCATACAAACGGAACGATMAAAACGAATTCTTGTAAGGAAAACTTTCATCYGTATGGGGATTATAACTTCGATGCAGCTGAAGTTAACGTTTTTTGTTGGAGCATTACATTTGCTTAATATGCCKTTAACAATAACGGTAACTAATTGTAATTTTGATTTTAATAGTTAAGAGTAAAAATAATTAAACTTCTTAGCATAGTTCTTGCCCGCAGCTACGCTGATCACAATCACTTCCCAAGTTAAAACGCATCAACAGCCAAACTATTTTCTTCCTATGCTCACATATGCGCATGTGTATGTATGTATGTGTATATGTAATATATAYCCATTATATATCTCTGCACTTCCCATCGCATGACGAATTAGTTCATCTGCGATGACCTCAAGCGTTCTYGGTCAATCATTAAAAAGCATGCACACATATTAATATAAAATATTATGCAATATAAATATGTAATATTGTATGTACATATGTATGTATATGTATACACTAATATGTGCAGTTATACTTCGAGATGTGTAGATATATTATTAGCGGGCAAAACTGCTTATCTGCACGTGTGAAAATAATAAATAATGATTTCAATTGAAGTACAGGTGTATAGAGAAATAAAGAGGAAAAAAATTAATAAAATACAAAAAAATATGTTATGACATAGAACGTGAAAATAGAAAATAGCGCAATTTTATGTTCATGCCACAAGCATCTTCCTGCTATTTCTACCTCAAGTTCTTATCACTTTACGTGCCTACTGCCATTAGTTATGATGTCTTCCATTTTTAACCTGCATCTTTATATGTACTTACTATGTGTATGTGTGTATATCCGCCTTTTCCCTATAAACATATAATTTCAACAAGTAATTGCATAAATGTGAACTCAATTGAATATAAAGGTGGATWATAATGCAGAAGAATATCTAAAATAAATTCCAAGTCAGCTGGAGATTCCCTTGGGAACACAGTTGCGGACTTAATGACTGTCCGGCTGAGTGATTGGTGCGCTGACTTGCCGCCGTCAAGGAATATATTACACTCACACATACACCTGCAGACCCGTCTAATGTTGATACGTGCAGGAATGCCAGTGAACAGTGAGCACCCCATTCCCCCAACACACATACTCTTGCGCGCACGAACACACACATGTATGTAGRTCTACTTTGGCGCCCTTCTATGGCTTGTGGCACGAATTAATATGTGAACTAATACTGTGGCGAATTATGTTGCACTAGAATGCGGTTCTACACAATTTATGCGCGTCGTTGCAAATGGGTTTTTCCCTACAATTAGAACTAAATTGAAATGTCGAGAATTTTCTGTGGAAAATTAAGCGTCACAGTTAATTTGAATGATGAGAAATCATACTGCAAGTGTTTGTATGAAAGTAAGGTTTATTATGTTTTCGTTGCGGCGCAAACTTTGCAAATATAAGATTTACTAATTTAAACTTGACCCTGAGAAATTCTTGGTATCTCTTAAAAGCTCTCTTAAAATCTTTAATATCTTTTTAGATATACATAAAGCTATAAAAGCTTGCTTTGGCATTCTATTAAAATTATAAAAAGCTTTAGAACTTAGGTATTCCTTTAAGTATATGAAAAGCTCTAAAAAGTTCTTCTAACATCCCGCAAAATTAAAAGCTCTAAAAGCTTCTTCGGTTTCTCTAAAATTTTCCTCTAGTAAAAGTAATTAAAATTTGTTTCGAGTATCCAAGGCAAAAAGCTTCAAAGCTTCCTTTAGTAGAGGTATGTAAAAACAATTTCCTCTTGTAATAATAATTAAAATCTCCAAACAAAATATTCCTACAATATCCTTTCATTGGTACAGAGAGCTTTAAAAGTTTTCTCTAATATCTCATTGTATTATTAACTGAGTTACAAGATTTTTTTTTATCAAAAAAGTTCTAAGAGCTTTTATAAAAAGTATTTCGTATAGTATCTTATTTAATATATATACAGCTTTTGAATCTTACTCAGATAAAGTTATATAATTTTTTTTTTTTAATTTTTTCTCTAATATCCTTCAAATCAAAAAGCTTCAAAAGCTTCCTCTAGTACAAATATATAAAAAGCTGTAAGAGGTTTCTCTAATATCCCATTGTAATTATAATTACAGTGAGGGTTACTATTCAAAGTTAGAAGGCTCTCCATTTTTGAGAAAGGTATTCAGAACTTTTCAAATGAAGTATTACTTATTGTATACTATTTTTTACATAAAAAGCTCTTGTATCTTGCTCTGATAAAATATATATAAATCCCTAGAAGATTCTTCTAATAACATCCAAACCAAAAAGCTTGAAAAGCTTCCTCCACTTTGTGTATATAAAAAGCTCTAAAAGCTTTTTCTGATGTTTAAGCTAAATTGCGTGCGTTCTGCTCGCTTTTTAGATTTCGACGGCTTTATATGAGCCTAATTTGTTTTCTTTTTTTCATACCTGTTAGTATTACAATTGTTCCAATACCATTAAGGTTTTTCAAAGTAATTGCAAATAGAGATTACAGATCGGTTAAGACCGTTAAAATCTTACTAGAAAGTCACTATAAAATATTAAAACTCCATTCAACACCGAAAACAATGCGTAACGGCATCTTCGTTCGCTCTGAGCAACAACAKATCAACCTTTTGCACTGAAAATTCTATTTTTAATTTAAAATATTTCTCAATACAATTAATTTTCTTCGTAGTGCTATTATACTTGGCTTTCTCTCTGTAATCATATGGATGTGTGTGTGCACGCCGTTTGTGTGGCGGCTAAAAGAAACACCTGTTGTAGCCTAACAATTGTGCTAGTACATAATTGAGGCATTCTTAAACGTACACGTACATATGTCAGGGTGGTGTGTGCATTTGAGAAAGCTCGTTGTGCGCCCCTGTAGCGCGCCGACTATGCCGTAATAGTCTTTGTTTGCAGAGAATGATTAGATAATACAAATTTCTATCAACAAGCGCATGAAGATTGTTTGCAGTGCAATAAAACAGGCGCATGCCCATACATACATAAATGTACATATGTATGTACGCACGTGTGTGTGTAAGGCTCGAACTTGTACCGCCAAGCGCATGCTGTTGTTGTTATCTTAGTTAATGTGCAGTTTCTGCGTCGCCGTCGTCGTCGCCGCCGCCTGTAACTAATCTGTAATCTATTGATGTATGCATTCTTTCTTTATCTTTATTATTTGTTGTAGTTGTATGTGGCTTTTTATTGTTAGTGCATTGTTACGTGGCAACACGTAAGCGCTCTAATGCTGGCAATTATAGCAAGCGAGTAACACAGCTAGCTGCTATCCTAGTATGTGTTCYTTTGTGGCATATTTACACATACATACACTCATGTTACCTACACCGACTACCACCAATTGCTCATCTCCCGCCAACAGAGCAAGTAGACTATTGAGATGTGTATAAGAGACAGCATATATATATATATATGTATGTATTACACCTTGTTGCATGTCCACTAGCTATTCTGTGGCTTTCTCTAACTACCGAGTTGTGGAAATTCGAGCCTCTCCATCAAGTTCATCACTAACAACACATGGAAGTATACTGCCCAACCTTCTCCACTGCCCTCCTGCTCTCGCTCGTTCATTCCTCACTGTTTGGCGCTGTGGTACTCGCGATCGCGCAATGAAATGACGTAATTAAAGCAACCGCCTTGGTGGCGGCGGTGGCGGTCCACAAATTGAGAGTGGTAAAAGTAATAGAAATTTTGTGGTCGTTTGGGCAGCTTTCTAGTTTTCTAATGATTTAGAACTTTGTAGTATTTATCTTTGATTTTGAAGCGATTTTATTAAGTATGATTTCGGTTTTTGGTGCTTTTCTTCATTTAGTCTTTCAAATTATTTTTGTATGAGAGTATGCCTCGCCACTCTGATTGATTAATAGCTTTGTTCGGGCTTTGTTGGATATGGTCGTTACATTTCGTTGAGATCGCTCTGATTCTCTGAAAGCCCAGCAGCCCTAAAACAGAGCCCATCATTTGTAGCTATCAGAGAAACGGCTTTTCTAAGCAATGGTCTAGAAACATGAAGTRAGATAAACATTTCAATGGATACATAGAAAATTCCTGGCTCTTRCGGAATGTGAAATATATAGACATTGTATATAACTTATCCGTAAGACGGTATAAAAGTAAGATCTTTCATTCGGGCCCTACTTACATGTGCTTCTGATCAAAAATTATACGACATATTCTAAAACCATTTAGCGTTGCTGTTGTTGTAGTTGTAGCGTAATTTTATCGTCACAAAGAATCACATTGAACGACTTAGGAAATGATCTCGTGCTACTTTTTTTACTTTATGACGTAATTTAATAGCAACTGACATTAATGGCGGTGACCGGTTTATGGCGCTGTGTTGCGCTGCCATTCGTGCCACAAGTACTTAACTAATGCGGTAATAATAGCTGCTTGGTTAGACTGGACGTTAGATGGTGGAGTGTGTGTGTGTGTGCGTGTAACTGGTGGGCAGCGGCAGTTGAAGTAACTAAATTTACGCTTTAGCGTGCCGCCTAAAGTCAACGCTGCTAAGCTTAGCTTACAATGCATAAGCTTATGGCCAGGCATTAAGCTATAAGTTGATTTGCTTAAGTAATGGTTGGTGTTGGGCATACTTTCTATACTCTTCTACTATTGTCGGAGAGCTTGTACAATTTAAATGAATGTGTATTTGTTGTTGTAGATGTTATTTGCATACCAATAGATATTTATGCGCATGCGCTGCAAGAATATTTACTTTTATAAGCTTAAAAGGTTACACTTAGTATATCAATAAGTTTTTAACAACCAGAAGGAAACGTAGAAGACACTACGAAGTATATAGACATGTTTATAAATTATCTGCCTGACGAGCTAAGTCGATTTAGCAAAGTTTGTCTGAGGCGGTCTATATTTAAGCGCACTAGTTCTTCAGTTTTTGAGATATCGATCTGAAATTTTGCAAACGTCATTTTCTCCTAACGAAGCTACTTACTTTCCGGAACCATTGATATCGGACTACTATAGCATATAGCTACCATACAAACTGAACCATCGGGATACAGTGCTTGTATGGAGAGCTCTGTAATTTAAAGACATATCTTCAAGAAATTTGGCATGGATTATTCTTTAAGGCAATGGTGCAAAATCCGCAGAAATTATTCAGATCGGATCTCTATAKCATATAGTTGCCATATAAAATTAACAATCGGGACCCAGTGCCTCTTTGGAAAACTCTTTTGTTTGGCGAGGTTTCTTTATGAAATTTYGCACAGATTATTATTTTAGACAGCGTTACAATAAATGAAAAGATTTTTCAAATCGAAGCACTATAGCATATAGCTGCCATACATTCTAAGCGATTAAAACCAAAACAAACTTTTTCTATGCCCTTTTATGCAAAAGCAGCTGTGTAGGGTATTATAGCTGCGCTGTTTCTGCGTGTGTGTAAAGCGTTATCTTTATTATGTCCGTACATTCTCATAACAGCCTTGCCGCCTTTGGACCAAATCCCATTTTATCACCCGTGTCATTTTACAATACCGCTTGCCGACTGCGCGTGCTTGACTTTACATACAAKCATTAATACACCCATACAACTTAAAATAAAGCTGTGCACACTTAAATTCATGTTTGTTGCCGTGTGCCACAAAACCGCTAATATATATATATATATRTRTGTGTGTGTGTGACTTGTGTCTGCTTGCTTTTGTGCTTGTTGGCTTTRGTGTAGCACATTTTGCAGCACCTTTTCTTTCCATAAGTCTGCACTCTCTGCCATTTTTCTTTGCCTACTCCACTGAATTCTATTTTGCCATTAATCCAATTGCTTTTATGCTTCTTGTATTTCATGCCTCTTCGTCTTGCATATTTGTTTTTATTATTACAATATTTTTTCAATGGCATTTTATAGCCGAAACCGTTAGATAGTGCACACTAACTAACTTACTAGTTTGCTAGCTGTAGCTAACTCACATATGCTACTACAAAATGCTTTTTCATATTAAACTCGCTCTTTGTTGCACTTTTTTCTATAACCGCATATGCTTTGTAGCAGTGCCGCATAAATATCAGCACACATGCAKATATACGCACACGTTACCGTCAGCTACAAAGTGCGCGTACGAATGTCGTTTAATAAAAGAAAATTTTTGTGTAGCAAACAAATGTGGCAATTGCCCTGCTCCAGCTCCAGCTCTTGCGCTGGCCAGCTGGCTACTTTGTTAGTATAAGAGGAAATATGTGTAGCGGCGCGGTGCGGCGCGGAAGTATCTGTTTCTGCAACTTAGTACTTGCTTAGTTGCTGCTTGGCCAGCGGAGCGCATAGAAAGAAGTTACTGGGTAAGTTAATACAAGTTTATTTTATAGAGAAACTGTTGAACGAAAAAAAAAAACATAATAAAACATGAATGAAAAATAAAACATCAGAAAGAACGAAAATAAATGGCAAAGTGGAAAAAAGTAAATAAGGCGAGGAAAAATAACACTAGAAAGGTGTGACTACGGTAGCAACGCTGTTTAGATAACTGGCTCGCCAACTTTGTAGTGGACACAACTTTAATATGATTAACACTACTCGGCTTGTTTGTGTGTTAGGCGAAGGAAAGTGGAGAACAGAAGCGGCGGTTTTTCAGTTTTATGCATACATTCAGAGTAAAGAAATACATAACCTAAAAGTTGTCAAAAGATATTTGCATTTATATACCGAATGTCTTAGTTTTTTTAATGAATAAACAGCGCCCAATTCTCTCCACAGTAGTAAGGCTGTTAAAGAAGGTGGGAAAACATAATGTTGGCATTAGAAAGCTCAATATTTACAACTTTCAGTTTTCTAAATGAATTCATACGGTGTTTTACACTCCCTGCCACGCCCATTTTTTATACTTTTAAGCAAGAGAATTGAACATTATCGGATGCACAGTTGGACCAGCGTGAATGAGATGAAGAAGTTCATGTGAACTAAGATGTGGAGTTTAAAAAAAAA
>NW_017536407.1:1941464-1942145 GCF_001853355.1 Bactrocera latifrons | reverse complement strand
AGAAAGCGCCATAAACCGATATACAAAAATTTAACAAATTTATTTTTTAAAGCTTTCGCAATATAGATTTAAGGTTTTTGTTACATTTTGGAATTTTTATCGCCAAAATATCGATTRTATGATACGTGAGCGTGGTTTTTAAACAATATCGACAATTTTATAGCCATTCCAGTTAAGTTTAGATATTGAAAATTTGCTTATTGAACACATAAGAGCTGTACTTAGGCTCAAAAACATAAATCATTGTGAGAAAAGCGATTTTAAATCGATCTTGCTTATTATCGAAGTTGCTCAATAAAAGTTCTGAATATTTATCGATAAAAAATCAATTATGTGGAAAGCGAACGTGGTCAAAGTATAATTTTTAATAAATTTTTTTGGATATTTATCGCCAAAATATCGATTATATGGAAAGTGGGCGTGGTAAACCGATATCCACAAATTTATTAAATTTTACTATATAATTTTGAAAATTTTYAACAAGTGAAAACGATATTTATAAAAAAAAATTTACTTTATTTTCAAAACTATACTTTTTTAATAAAGTTTATTGCAAGCAACAATCAGCCAACTAAATGTTGAACGCTTACATGAGCTAGCAATTTTTCTCTAATTTCTGGTTGTTATTTTTATTAATGAGTTCAAGAATTATTTTGYGATTTTGTTAATTTTTTTAATTTA
>NW_017536407.1:1940106-1941106 GCF_001853355.1 Bactrocera latifrons | reverse complement strand
TAATTATATAAAAATTATTAAATGCTTTTTGTTGGCGTTGTTGTTTGGTTTGGTGCGATTCCACTGCCTAACCCTTTCCCTTAAAATTTTCTTAATATTTTTTCTTTATGTAATTGTTTTGGATTCTTGTTTTTGTWTGTGTGTGTGTTAAATATTTGTTAAGCGTGCAATAAAACAAAAACTCACCTTCGCAGTGAAGCCCATTGCCGTGATAGCCGGGAAAGCAGGTACACGTGAAGCTGCCAAGCGTGTTGATGCAGTGCGCAAACACATCGCATGGGCGATATTTGCACTCGTTTTCATCTGTAAGCGTTTAGGATTAAGCATTAGTTTAATTGTGCATTGGCGTTTGTGGCGTTATATTTATGAGCGTTTTCTTGTTTGTTGTTGTTTTTGTTTARCGTTAATTGATTGTACTTATGTTATTGTAGTTTGGAGTTACTATGTTTTTTTGTATTGGTATAGGCAAATGTATGYATGTTTGTATAAAGTAAAATTAATATGTTTTGTTGGTATTAAATTGCTGCAGAGCTAAGCTACTTAAATTATATGCTACAAATTTGCTATATGTAAGGCWGTGCTATGTTAGCTAGCGCCCGATATTATAAAAAAAATTAATATTTGTGGTAAATTAATTTAGAGCGTTTGTAATTAAAGTGGCTAATTTTTAATTTTTTATGAAGTAAAATTGTATAAATGCCCTTCAAAAACTGTGTGTGCCAAATTGTTATAATTACTTAGAATTCTTCATAAGTCTRAGTTACTTAATCAGCGTTTATTGCAAGCTTCAATAATTGCTTTTTTACATATTAGTTTTTTCAGCTAAGCTTTTACGTGCTTGCCTTATATTTGAAGCAATTGCTGTTAATAATTTTTAATTTCACTGTGCAAAAATTGATTTAAAAGTATTAAAAAATTAATATTAATTTTAAAAAATATTTAATTTTAATACAAAAGTGTAAAATTTAGAACAATTTGATTAGAAATTAGTTCTATAATA
>NW_017536407.1:1935031-1938076 GCF_001853355.1 Bactrocera latifrons | reverse complement strand
AGTTTAGTTTTAATTAATTTACATTTAAATTTTTTTCCATTTTAATTTTCTTAAGAAAAATCTTCCTTAAACAAATTTGTGTTACTCACTTGTGCATTTGAGCTCCTCTCTCAGCTCATCGGCACCGAGAAAACAATCTCGCCTGCCGTCGCATAATTTCGATAATTCGAATAATTGTAAATAATCTGTAGACTCATTAACTTGACAGCCAAAATAGCCATCTTCAAGATTTAGAAAAAATACTTCGCCACCAAAACGGCTATTTTTCAAATGCGCTTGGTCCGATCGTATCGTTTTGATTTGTGAATGTACCTGCAGAACGAGAAAAAAAAATTTGTTAGTGGTATTCAATAATTAAAAAATAAAAATAGTAAAAAGTAATTAAAAAAAATTTTTTTGGTATAACAAAAAATTAAATTATATGAATGAATTTCAATTATGCCTCAAAACAAATTTTATGCTCAAAAATACTTGAACTGTGAAGAAATATTACTAAGCCAATAAAGAAGAAGAAAATATATTCTACGGCACTGAACGAATTATACCACTAAACAGTAAACTGAATGTGTTGCAAGGCATACTTAAATTGTGTTGCATGCCTAAAATTRCTTCTCAATTCTCACATGCATGCATTTCCGGGTTCTACTTTTGGGCAATTCATTGCTTCATTAGTAAAATTTAAAGCTTTTCATTTTTATTTTAGTTGGGTGTTTATAATATTTTTTAGCTTTTCCGCTTGTCTTCCGATTTTCGCTTCTATTTTTTTTTTTTGTAGTTTTTTTTCCAATTAGTGTAATATGTAAAACTGTCTGTACATAATTTGTTTTTTTTTGCATTTTAGTCTGCAATTATTTGGCGTGAAATATGTCGAAATCGATTAGGAAGTTCAGTAATGTGAAATGAACAATATGAATGAGTGTACGAAATTGCCAATTATGGTCTATTCAAGCCTAAAATGCTTCAATATACTAGTTTCATAAGTAATTTGTGTATGAGTATTTTTTGTACAATGAGCACTATGTAAGCAAGTCAAAAGCCTTAACAGCTGGCYGTTATTAAAGCTTGGGAATAAAATTTGAGAATCTTTTTATTTTTAACAATTTTGGATCGCATCTTTAGTCCCCCTTTTAAATAAAAATTATAACATTTAAAAATATTGCTTATTTGGTATAAATTCGCCTGATTCCAAAGGGATTATTACAGCTCTGTGCAATCTATGAAGAATTTGTTCGGAGCGGATGAAATACAAGCTGAACGACCGAAATCAAGTTTGTATATGAAAACTTTTGCATTTGAAGATATATCTTTACCAAATTCGGCATGAGTAATTGTCCAAGAGGTCCTTGTAATATCCGAAWAAAATGTTCAGATCGTTCGACTATAGCATATAGGTGCCATACAAACTTAACGGTCGGAACCAAGTGSTTGTATAGAAAACTTTTACATTTGACGAGATATCTTCACGAAATTCRTTACGTATGATTAACAAGGCAGTACTATAATCTCCAAAAATATTGTTTAGATCGRATTCCTACAGCATATAGCTCCCATGCAAACTGAACGATCGAAACCAGGTTCTTGTAAGACATGTTTGTATATGAGAAGGACACTCCAGCTTTGGAGCAATTGAAGTTAAGGTTTTTTTTTAATTTCTGTTTTTTTTTTTTTTTTACTGAGAAAACCTCTAACAATTGTTCATGCTAAGTGTTTTTTTAATATCTGTTTGYTAAATTTTTCTACACAACTTTTGCATGCTAAATTGTTACGCTTCGTTGCGCGTTTTCTTCGGATAATGAAAAATTAATGTCTACGTAGACTTCAGTTTCAAGTGAGAATGTTCTAACAATGACGTGCGAGTATAAGAAAATGAATTTAATAATATAAAATAAATATAAAATTCGAGCAAATAAGAGACAGGCGTTAAGCCTATGGATATGGCAATACAATGCCTAAAGGGGAAAATAGTTGTATAAGAGTGAACTATAAACTAGAATCGCTTTGTCTCAAATGAATGCTATAACTCTTAAAAAACTTCGCTTAACTTGAAAAATATTAATAWAATGATTGTACTTTTCGCCTGTCATTTGTCAGTTAAATAAATTTCACAAGCCTTAAACTAGTTTTAGAACATTCCCCAAATATTTGACTAAACTATAACAAATCATATAGCATAACTGGTGGCATATACTAAATTATATACCAAAAATGAGCGCAAAATTGCAAATTCACCAAGGAAAATGAAAATCATGTGAAATATTTCAATAACTTCACAAGCGTGTGAGAATCGATTTTTCCTGCAGCAATTGGCTGCCTGAAACCGCAGAGGCTATTGACTTTCGCACACTGCCACACGCTTTGTCAGCGGCCATCACTACATCACTACTCATACATAGAAAAATCTATCCATATTTCTTTCAAGCAGCAGCGTCTGTCAAGTTCAAGTTTGTGGATGCGCCGATTTTATCAGCTGACACTGACTGTGCGATTGACTGACTAACTGACTGACTACTTTGACAGACAGACATCACCGCATTGCTGGCATTGCTTTTTGTGTGAGCGCGCGTTAGACACGAGCTGCCTCATGCCTTCTATTGACACTGCAGCAATTAAGTGCTATTGCAATTGTTTTACCGTTGTTGTTGTGTCTTGCCACATTGTTGTCAAATATCGTTGAAGCAAGTGTGGTTGCAATGTGCGTTCGTATGTGATCTTGTGTGTGTGTATTGTGGTAGCATGAAAAATCTGCTAAAGTAATCTATAATAGTGACCTTGTGGCAGGCATGCTGCTTCATAAATGAGTTGAAAAACTTTGCAAATTTATTCATTTGAAGTGTGCAACAACAACAAAACCAATGTTAGTTACTTGCTGTGTTATTTTCAGAGTTGTGTTATGTTTTTATTTGCTATTAGATAAAAAGCTCATCATTGTTTTAATGCTACTGCACTTTTAGTTGTTAGCTGGTAACAGCTGCGGGCATAGGAATATGCACGGTTTGTACTTTAACGAAGCAAACTTTTTTGTGGTAAAATTAAAAAAAAAAATTG
>NW_017536407.1:1932998-1934697 GCF_001853355.1 Bactrocera latifrons | reverse complement strand
AAATTAATTTAATAAAAATTAAAAAATTAATTTTAGTTTTACGTATTAATAATCAGAAAACTGCAAATAGTACAAATTTTAATATCATAAAAAGCTAATTTTACAAAAATTAAAAAAATTTATTCAAGGTGTTTAAATGATGCAAATTAAAATTTGATCAAAAAATTTAACATTTTTTGTATCTAAAATATATTTGTTTAGTATTTTTAATTATCTTTTAATATTTCATATTTAAATATTTTTGGTTAATCTTTAGTTTCCCATTTAATTTAAATTATATAGCATACTTTTTAAGCAAAAATTAATTTATTTTATTAAAATTTAAGCTGTTTCCAATTATATGCCTWAAACTGTCTATGTTTTTTTGCGATATTGCTCACATTACGTGCATGTATTGAAAAACGCAATGAAAAAAATCAAAAGCSATGATTGTCAAAATGCAACAACAATTTCACAACAACCGCACCATGCKGTGCTAATAAAAACCACAACAACATCAATAATAATTAGAAATAAATCGCAGACAATGCCGCGCATCAAAGTGCTCCCATGACATTGCTGCCAACAACTCGTGCCGCAGCCGCGCAACCGATGCCACGATCGGCAGCAGCATTGTCAAGTGCAGTSGCGCTGGCAATTAAAAGCATTAAAACAAGTGCATACGTGTATCAGCCAGCAAATGAGCACATCTATATTAGATTTAGCAATGCGTCTATATATGCGATTGGTTTGTTTTCTTTAACGTTCCGCAGGCAGTGCAACCTTTGCATTGAAAGCGTGAGCTTGAGCTGCTTTGAAAACAGCGATATAGAAAAGCTAAAGAGAGTAAAMAATAGTCACCGTTATAATTGTTTAGCAGCGTGGTTTCTAATGCAACCTCTGGTCGTAGTTGCAGCTGTTAACTGGAGTTGCTTACTGGAGGTATACACAATTGTATACAATTATTATACAATACATATACATATGTACCATATATTATAGGTATGTATATGTATATAAATATTATTTGTGTCGCTGCTGCCGCTGCAGGATTTATGTTTTTGTATTGCTCTACCATAAAAGCTTCAATCGCGTGCCTTGCACTAATTTTTGCAATTTTTATGATTTTTGTGCTAGAAAGCTGGAATTGTTGCAGTTTTTATGTTTTTTTGTCATAAATATGTGTGTATATTCACGCAGCTATTAAATAATTAGTTGCTGCACTTCACATTCTTGTTTTTAACTTAATTAACACCAATTAATTGCAGGTTGTTATTGTTGTGATGAGCGCATGCGTGTTTATGGTAAAAATGCGAAAATATGGCTGATGTTATTAATAAAAAATAATATTTGTGTGTTGGAGACAGAAGTTTGAAGGGAAAATTCGTTCAGTCAGAAACGGTGGAAAATAGTTATATAATTTTTTTTTTCCTAAAATTAAAAAAAAATCAGCTTATTTTTGACTTTTAAGTAAAATAATTTCATATTGCTTTGTGATATGTTATTTACGCAACATTAAGCAGTGTAATTTTATGTTAATAAATAATAAAGTGAAACAAATCAGTTAAAAGGAAAGCAAGTTCGGCGCTTATGTCCTTCGTATGCCCATTAGAGTATWTGCTTGAGGAGACAAACAACTAATAATTTTTATAATAAATAGAAATTAGAGATGGTAGGCTTTTATTGAATAGTTTTTATGTAAAGTTCACATAATTTTTTT
>NW_017536407.1:1929760-1932826 GCF_001853355.1 Bactrocera latifrons | reverse complement strand
TTCAATTTTTTTAATTTAATTTTTTTAAATTTCTACATACATTAAATATAACATTAGCCTTGCAAAAGTTATGTATGGGAAATAATAACCAGATTACATAACATTTCTATGATTTTGTGTTCAAAAATTATCATTAATAAAGAAATAAATAAAAAATTAATTAATAAATTACAAAAACAAAAAAATAACTAAACTCAATTTCAACATTTTATACAATCAATTTACAAATATATTTTTTATCATGACGTAACTTCAAAAAATCGGTCACAGCTTATTTATGCGCATACCGTTAAAGTAACAATTAATAATTGCTTTTTTCGATGCTCTGCAAATTATGTAAGTTATCATTTCGGTAACGGTTAATTACATTAGTTGTCTGTTGAACCCTCTTTGGTAAAGGCGAAAAAGGARTTGCGAAAGCGTCGTCGACTTATACCGAACGATGACAAAATTAATTGGCAGTTAATAATATAAGACACAAAACAATAACAACAACAAGCAATGAAAGCAAAGGGGAAGTAAAAAGTTTAACAGTAAAAATAAGTCAATAACCTTTCTACTTGGATATTAAACCAATTGGCAATTTGTGCGCGTTTTCGTTGTGCGCATTATACAACTGTAGAACCAGCAAATACATCATATGTATATGTATATATTGTTAAGCTTTGTGCTACTACGAGCTTAATATTAATAGCTGTTGTAGCTGCTGGATTGGCTTGTCRTTCGGTGTGTCGTTGAGATTAGTGGTTTTTGTAGAGTTTGTTTGATTTGTTGTCGTTTGCTTTTTTGAGATTTTTTTCATTACAACTAACGTATTATTAGGTGAGAGTGCCTAACTTGTAAGCGTTGAGAAAAATATTTTTCATCATTCTGTATACAAAAATTGTATGTTGAGTGATTATATATAAATATGAAATATAATGCAATGAATGAAAAAATGTCTATCCTAACGTAAAAAAAATTTAGTAAATAGCAAAAAGATAAAATTGGTAATAAAGTACTATATAACACAAGATCATCGAAACTTAACTTAACATAGTATAAGCTTAGTTAACGTAGCACAACAYAATGTCATTAAAAGAAAACTAAATTTTTCTGAACGTAATTTAATTTTACTTGACAAAACTTAACGTAACATAACATAGCTTGACTTTGCATAACGCCACTTAATGTGGGAAAACATGACGTCATTAAAAGAAAACTTAATTTAAGTCAACATAATTTAACTTAACTTAACAAAACTTAACGTAACATAACATAACTTGACCTTGCATAACACTACTTAGCGTAGCATAATATAACGTTATTAAAATAAAACTGAATTTAGCATAACATAACTTAACGTAACATAATATAACATGACATAGGATTACTKAAAGTAGCATAACATGTCGTTATTACAACAAAACTGGAGTTAATCTAGCACAATTAAACAAAACTTAGCATAACTTAACGTAACATTATTTATMTTTACTTAACGCAAATTTACTTAGCTTTACGTTACATAGAAAAAACATAGCATAACCTATAAAACGCAATTAAGTAAACAATTTTTTCCCTTGATCAAACGCTTGTTAAGAAATTTAAAAAAATCTCCCACCAACATATGCGCTGGGTATAAATTTCACGCCATCTTTCATATTTTTGACTTTCGAAATTTATATTTTGGCATGTGTTTGCAACAAATCGATGACTACCTTGGCTATTTACTTATTTCACCTTTCCGTTGGTGTGTTTTGTTATTATTTTACCGCTAGGATGGCTATTTTTGTGCATTACGTTGATGCTATTATTGCTGTTGTTGCGGGTTGGCAATTCATTAGTTGGGATTTTCGCATTTCAGCGGTCAAGTTGCAAAATATTCATCATACTTTGCCGCTTTTGTGCGTTTCTGTGTATGAG
Source organism: Bactrocera latifrons (assembly GCF_001853355.1). Taxonomy (NCBI): domain Eukaryota; kingdom Metazoa; phylum Arthropoda; class Insecta; order Diptera; family Tephritidae; genus Bactrocera; species Bactrocera latifrons. The sequence continues at coordinate 1,930,924 of NW_017536407.1, read as the reverse complement.
TGCGTGTGCATGTCAGCTTTGTCAGTCGTTGACCGCTCCTGCTGTCGGCATTGCGCTTACGTCTTGTGAACCAACTGACAGCGATCGAGTGTTTGTCATTCATTTACTTTTTGTTGTTGTTTGTTTTTTTTGTTTTGTTGTTTTACTTTTCTAACACCAAATTGTTGTTGATGGTTAAACTTTTCAAGTCGCGCTTTCTTTTCTTTGTCATTTCGCCGCTTTTGTTAGTTTTTCGAGCATAAAGATAAATTTCTTGTTGTTGTTTTTGTTTCCACTCGCCAGTAACACATTTACCTATTTTCAAAACTTTCTGAATTTTTGCGCGAATGCTGTGAGCGGCGCTGGTTTGTGTCCGCCTGTGTCGTGGCTCATCAGAAATATGCAGATTGAGCAGATTTGCTTTTCATAATGAAATTAATTTTTTTATTTAATTTATTTCTATTTTTTGCATGCGTCAACTGCTCTTAATTACTTCATTCAGCGGTGGTTTATTGTTCGTGAAATTCACAAAATATTAAACTTTTCGAGCTTTCAAAGCTTTCACGTAAGATCATGCAAATCTTCGTTTAATGAACTTGCCGCGAACTTGCAGAGGAAAACGTGTCGAGAAATGCTTGCTGGCCACAATAGTTATCGATTTCTGTGAACTCWTTTAAAATTTATGACTTCAGCGAAATCGCTGCTAATATTATGTATTTATTTATATACAAATTCCTATTTACCAACATATATACATATATGTATCTCTAAACTTCTATTTACTTATTGTATCAAGCTTTACGTACGAACTACTCACTTTCTAGCACCGTTAGATGCTATTAATTTCAAGAGTTAATTTTATAGTTCATTTAACATTTCTGTAAGGTCAAGCCCTAGCTAAGTTGATTAATTTATTCTCTTTCCATTTCCATTTCATACTCAATGGCATCTTTATTGCTTTAGTTGTTCTTAGTTTTAGTTAGCTTCACTTTTGCCCGTCGACGGTAGAGTAAGCAGCCGTTTCCATTATTGATTCAAAAAAATTAAATTTTCTTTCGAAATTTTTACGCTGTGAGACTTTGAGAKTGCTTAGAAGTACTTCTGTGATTTGCTGTTGGGATTTCGCTTTCTTGGAAGTTGAAGTATGAACATCTAAACTACTTTTGGGTTTTATTGTATGACTTT
>NW_017536407.1:1927807-1929379 GCF_001853355.1 Bactrocera latifrons | reverse complement strand
TTTTTTAAACACTAAAACTCACCTGCATCAACAAAAATAATTTAAAATTTGCTTTTCGTTGTAGAGCATATCTATTCATTCGTCTTTATTACATAYTGAAGAAGTCTTAACGCTACCGCTTACTACATTGTTCAGCTAATAGCTGGCTTTGTTTACTTTAAACAATAGTTGCCTGATTAAATGTACAACAATGACAGGAATATATGTATAAAAGAGAATACAAAAACATAATWATTGCTTTTTTGTAGGCAAGTTTTGATTGGTAGCGTATTAAAAATCAAAGACAAGCTGGTTGCTTAAGAAAAATGCAATAATTTCAGCGCTTTAAGTGACTTTTGTGGTGGCTTGCTTTGAATTAGCTTTGAAGTTCTACGAAMAGACATTTAATCAAATAGTTTATGTACAAATCTAACAAGCGAAGTTCTGTAATAACACATACATACCTACATAAAAATACATATATGTAAGAGACTCCAATGTAATCGTTTTCATCGACAGRTTTGTTAGTCAAGCTCTTGTAAATACATACAAGCTAAAGTATTGTTTGTTTATAAGTGTTTGTGTTTGTGTTTGCTTTGTGTGCACAGATCTTAAGAGATTGCAGCAATAATGAAGACTAAGATTTTATTGAACTATTTTCTGTTAATATTAGGTAGCTACTACTGAAATGGCTTGCAGCCGTCAGYGATAAGCACGTGTGTATTTAATTGTAGATGCCAATGGTGAATACAATTTTTGAAATTCTTAAAGTCTTAATACATTTCTTGGTTTATTTGTTAGCTGTTCTAATAAGAAAATAAGCTTAAATCGTTTAAAAACACGAAAATGCATTCTAAGTAAGGTAGGGAGATATGTGACATAGTTGTCCGATCTGGTCGATTTCGACAAATGATCTATGGATTGATAAAATGTATCTAYTTATATATTAAATTTCTGTGGGATATCTCAAAAACTGACGAACAAATTTTAATAATTCCTAAAAAACTTCGCATAAAAAATCCGCTGGTTTTAGACAAAAAAATTTAAAATTCTWCAGAATGAGCCGAGGAGTATTTGAATATGCGATTTTATATAAAAAAAAAAACCTATGCGCTCTAGTAGTCTTATGTAAATTTTTATTTCTTAGAATATTCACAATTTGAATGTTGATTTCTTTAATTCTTCATAARCAACCTTTTTCATGCTTTCAACACATAATTATCACAACAACAACTAAATAATAGCACTAATTGTAGACTTCCTACTTACACCACTAATTTTTGTTTATAATAATAGCTTTAGAAATTTTAAAAATACTTACTGTACTCGAAAGTAGCACTATCCACGTGACTAGTGGCAAAAATATTCTCATTTTTGCTGCAAAGAAAGARAAAAACATAAAATTAAATAACGAAAATCAGTAAATTGCTATGAATAATTTTCATAAATGCATTTAGCAGCTATGCAAATAATMTGAATTATAGACGAGTTTGCGCAATAACAGCTATCGAGCAAAGCGCGCATGAGCAGACGAGTGGCTATAAATAAATAAGCAAACATAAATGGCTTACAACAACAGTGAGGGTAATTAGC
>NW_017536407.1:1922217-1927594 GCF_001853355.1 Bactrocera latifrons | reverse complement strand
AAAAAGGCAAACATACGTTCAATCACTGCACTGAAGCAGACAAACTGTAGAATATTGTAATTACACATTGAAATTGTAGGGAATTAAAATTTCAAACACGCTTCCGCATGCGCGTAAATACATAAGTACATATTTATGTATGTATGTACAGAAGAACACGCTGAAAATTTTTAAGTGCCTGAGATATGCACACAAGTCGAGCGTACAAGCGCGTTGGCAATAAAAAATGGAATTTGAAAGTATAAAGTTAAAGCAATTGCCATTCTGAATTTGTGCATACAGAAATATATATGTATATCTTTACCTAGAATGCAAAAGAACGTATCATTAATATATAACCATTTTATAACGAAGGCTGAAATTTTGTCAATATTTATGGTTTATATTATATCGTTTTCCCTTCACTTGTAAACATGTGAAAAGTGATGTTACATTATTTTGCATTTCGGTAACAATATACACTATGTACTTATATAAATAAAAAAAAAAAATAATAAAAAAATAAGTTCATTGAAAGCGCGAAAAATCACAGCTTGAGCCTTACTGCTGATAAAAACGTGCGATAGAACTTAAGTGAGAGTAAGCAAAATGAAAAAAAGTTGCAACAACAACACTGAAATTAAAAAAATACAAAAACAATAACAAAGCTACAAGTGTACATTGACATGTACGCTAAATGTCCGTACGCACCAGGTAAATGACACCACGGCAAACTTACTTCATTTATACAAATATATACTTATACATAAATATATATGTATGTACGCAGATACATGAAACATATACATATGTAAAGTTAAGCATTCCAAGCGAACTCAATGAGCCCAACGGACAGTTGCTCATCATTAACGCACCTTTGTCACAGGAGGCTAATGTCAACAAGGCGGCTAAGTCAACACTCGCGCCCTATAAGAGTATATGTATTACTGTGTGGGAAATATTTCACATACAAATATATATGTATGTGTTTTGTTGTAAACCGCAAAGCACTGACAGGCCAATTGAGCGCGGCAGGAAATTGCTGTTGATGAGTCTAGCGGTGTTGCTGGCTCTTGATTGACAGTTAGGGGTATACAGGCAAAAATATTTGTGTGTGTATGTGTTCCATGCGCTGCTTGACAGCTTTGCACCGCTATTTGAAATGCTTGAAGACTTTCTTCTACTGGTTTTTTCGGGATGCTATGTTGACTTTTTTTTTACGTGTGGATTGCTATCTTTCCAATATTATTTTTTTTTTTTTTTTTTTGCTTTTTTTCATTGTTCTTCACTTTTAATTCGTTAGCCGTCATTTCGCCTATTTGTCAATGCACGTTAGAATGAGGAAGTGAGTGCCCGCTTATCACAAATCATGTATCTAATGATGAGTTTTATTTATTGCAGCATTTTGTTGTTTAAATGGCGGGAGGAAGCGTTGGAGGTTTTTCTCACACAATTATAATTTTTTGTTTTTGTATTGTGATTTCTGATCTTTTTGCGTGTAGTTAGTGGCATTTGTATTTTATAGAAATATCTTTCTACAAATATTTTTGGAATGTAGAATATAGCAACGTTTTTTAATATTCGAGAATTTCCTCGTGATTTTTAGTGCATTGCTGTTGCTCGTCATTGTTTTATTGTGTAAATTAAATGTTCGAAAACAGTCTGGTCGTGATTTTTAATGGCGTACGTTTGCTCGGCATTGTTTCTTGTATAAGATTAATTTTATTGATATTAGAGAAGTATTTTTTTTTTTCAAAAAAGTGAGTCGTCACGAAATATAGCATATTGGAAAATTGTGTCCAAAATGTTGTATCAAAACAGTTAGCTAAAGTTATGTAATTTTTCCTTTGAAGAGAAAATGCAGTTGATAAGAGGATGACTGCGAAGCTTTAGTGTAGCTTTTTGAAAGCTTTCATTTTAATAAGTTTAAAATTGCATAGCCTCTTTAAAGCTGTAGAGCAGCTTCTTGAAAGCCTTCACATTATTATTATATATATTTGGAGTAACTTTTGGAAAGCTTTCATTTTAATAAGCTTAAAATTGCGTAGTTCTTTTAAAGCTTTAGTGTATATTTTTGAAAGCTTTCATCCCATTAAGTTTAAGATTTGGTCAGCTCTTTTAAAGCTTCAAAAGTACTTTTTTAAAAGCTTTCATACTAATAAGTTTAAAACTATGAAATTTTACCATTATTTTACTGCTCTTTTTGCGAATATATCTTTTAAAATAATTTTACACAAATAAAGTAATTAATTTTATTTTTTGCCTCTTTTTTTAAGGTCTCATTTGAATTTTGTTCATAATTTAATGCTTCTTAAAATAGCTCAACCAATAACTTCGTGCCAGTGTAAGCTTAAAATTATCTTTAGATCAAATTTGGATCGGCTTTCTCTTCTCTTCGTATTTTTGTTTTTTGTATTTTTTTTCTGTATTGTATTTTTATTTAAAAAAATTTATATATTTTTAATATTTCTTTTTTTATTAACATTCTTTTGTATTTACAAGAAAGCGTGGTCACACCTAAAGCTTTCAAGCGAAAATTCACTGATTTTGTCAGGTTAAGCCATTAGTTATTTAATCAGATTGAAATTTACTGCTTTCAATATCGCTGGCTCGTATCACTCATATGACACCATGTTTTTTGCAACTTGTATGACTCAGTTTGTGGAATTTAAGAAAGTGATATAAAAGAAATGAAAAAGTAAATTTCAATATATAACTCAATTCGAAGATTGGAAAATTAAAAGAGCCCAAGTTCTGCACCTATTTTCGGTTTGTCTTTATGAAAACAAACGGAAGACTTTAAAACCAGAAGTGTTGTCGACCTTAATAATTTTTTTTCTCGGACGTGGCCTTCACAACAAAAAATATTGACATCACAATAGTTGATATAGGTATATAATTTGGAAGTAAATTATACCTAGAGGACTCTACAAAGTCCCTATCTCTTTGTATAAGCTCACTAGTCCTTCAGTTGTTGAGATATCCACTTAAAATCTTACACATGTTATTTTTTTCCAAGAAGCTGCTCCCTTGTCGGATCTACTGTTATCACATCTCTACAGCATATAGCTGCCATACAAACTGACCGATTAAAATGGAGTTCTTGTATAGAAAACTTTTTCATTTGTCAATATAACTTGACAAAATTGAGCAAGGCTTATTTTTCATGAAAACTCTACAATCTACAGAGAAAATGTTTAGATCAAACCACCATAGCCCATAGCTACCATACAAACTAATCGATACAAATAAAAATATTTTTATAAGCTTTTTGCTAAGAAATGGAGCTATGTTTTTCTATTTTTTTTTTTATTTAAAGTAATTTTTATTTCGATTTTTTTTGCAAAAATCTGCAAATTAATTTTTAAGACAATTTTATTTCGTTTTATCAAATATCTGCTAACACTATACAGGAATAAATTATGTCTCCAATCAAAGACATTTTATTGCTCTAAATATGTCTKAAAACGCCGTTAATCGCCACAGCAGTACTACAAACAAAAATATTTGCATTGCAAAACAACTTTCAAGTCGGCATAATTAATTGCTAACAAATCGAAGTGCGAGCATAAAATATATCAATATAGCAGTAAAGATACAACAACAAAGTATCGCTTGCAGCTAAAAGCGAACAAAAATCCTTTCTCTTTTATGTGCCCATTCACTGGCATACACAACTGAAACGTTTAAGTGCTTAGATAACGGCAAAGAAATCAAAATCGATTGACACAATGCTGCAGTTGGCACAAGAAGCGAATAAAAATAAACGAAAAATAGAGATAAATAAATTAAAAATAAAAAAGAGATTCTGCRAAAATATCAGTCACGCATTCAACTGCCACTGCCGCATATGGCACGCATAATCCCTCGAAAAAGACACGCCGTAACAAATAGCGTGTAGATAAATAAGCGATTGCCTGGCGGCCAACAAATGCCAAAACGGTTCGTGTGCAATTCTTCTGCGAAAGTGTTGTGCGCATGCGCAACGGCAAAGCGACTGCAGTAAGCGATATGATTTATTTCGAGTGGCTAAATAAAGCAGAGTGAAAAATGCGAGCTTGTCAGGCATTTAATGCGTAGAAAGCATGAAGCACTGKATACGCAGCACTGGCGGGAGCGACTCAACAACGCGGAGGGTGGCGAGCTAGAAGAAAATATGCAACGATTTTTATAAAAATAGCGAAAACATTGCCGGCCACTAAGTACCAAAGCACACGTTGGACATTTGATGACAACAGCAGCGATGCAAGGACGCTGGACTAAGACAACGGGTATGCAAAGTCAACAATTGACTGGCTGCCCGAGGAGCTGCGGCTAGCCTTTTAAAGCGGTGCACATATGCAGCAGCGCGACAGCTTGACATTGAAAAAGTGTTATCAATTAGTCAATGCGTAACGCAGGTCTATCAATTAAGTGATACTAAATAACAAGATTGAGTGCGGGCGCAGTCGGTAGCCGGATAAAATGTGGTACTGCTGCCAATTGCTGGTGACATTCAATGCGAAACACAATAACAAGGGAGAGTAGTGAATTGTAGAGGCTGTGGATACTCCGCTAGTAGGTCGCCGCCCTTAGCTTACCTTCACCGCCAGACAAAAGGCTTAAACAACGAACTTGTCATTTGATAACAACTCGCTTATTGATGACTTTACATTGGCCATTTGCATGCAATTAGGTGAGGTGCACGCCAACTGCAGGCTGGTCGGCTGCTACAATGTATATAAATATATACATGAGTTTATATGTATATAATATGGATTTCCAGCAACTCATTTAAAAGTCGTAAACTACCGCACAATAGTTGCTGTTTTTGCTGGGGCGTACTCGAAGGGTGTGTGTACGCTGAGCGTTAAGTAGCGCAATGTGGAGTAGTTACCATGAAAGTATACAAAATATTAAAAAATAAAATAAAATAATCAAAACTTATAAATGGAAGCATACACTGGTTATTTTAAGGTGTGTAAGGCAATAAACACGCAAGCACGTTGCGCCACTGAAGTACCTGATATTGCCTTATGAGTGTTTTGATTGATTTCTGATTGAGCGTAGAAGGCGTAAGAGTTGAATGGTATGACTAAATATAAATTTTTTTTTTTTAATTTATACATAAATTTTATTTTTAAATTTTGATAAATTTTGAAATTATTTAAACTATATTTTTAATTTCATTTTTCATGGCCTTTAAATTACTAAATATGAAAAAATTCGAACCAAATGAGAAAGTAATTACAAAAAGAACATTAATTATTGCATTAAATTATCAAATTAAGTTCAAAATAATTAAGATAACATATTTGACCTTGTTTGATTATTCCATAATTTTTAATAATTAAGTTTGTAAAGCTTGTAAATTATTAATTATAAATTATTTAGTTTTATTTCATTATTATTTTCTTAA
>NW_017536407.1:1919027-1920352 GCF_001853355.1 Bactrocera latifrons | reverse complement strand
GGTAATATATAAAAAAATAAATAAAATTGCTAACAAACCTATGCAAATGGCCTGCGCATGCATTAAGTTGTCTTTTGTTGCGCAGAAAAGTRTGAAAAATATATATATACTAGTTGTAAATGTTAATAATAATAATAATGTTACTGCTTGCAAAAGTGTAAGTTGACACGAAAAAATATTTTTCACATTCGCAGGGATTTGTTTTCTAATTTTTAATAGTTTTACATTTTCAAAGGCTGAGGGAAATAAGCTAATATTCTTGGGTATAAAAACACAACACTCAATTCGGTGTTCTAGCTCAGCATAGAAATTTACACATCGAAAAGTACGCCTCATAATACTCTCTTTTAGCTTTATCAAGTTTCGCTAAGTACTAATAACTGCTAAAGCTAGCACCTCAAATAATAAAAATATATAAGAAATGATTTTTGAAAATTCAACCGCCTGCTGGCCTGTTGCAATATGGAAATAATGGCTCATGCAACCAGGCATATGTTAACTTAATTGAGCGATCAACAAGTAGCAAAAATTAGTTAAAAATAAAATTATAGTCGACAGCATTCTGTATGCCAGCTAATTTGTCAAGAACGAACTGARAAAGCACACACTGAGTGTTTGTGGGCTATACCACTGCCTCTAAGCAACAATAACATATATATAAAGTAAGAAAMATTTTGAAATTCTGCGTGCATATGTATGCACTTATAAGACTTTCAGCTAAATTTTGTTAGCCAATTTTCATTCGATTTTYACAGCAATAAGCGCAATGTCTAATCATGATTGGCTTACGCGCCTATGTGCCTTAATATAATGTGCTTACGCAAGAGCCTTCAAAGCTTTCGCCATATTACTGGTATCGAAGTTCCTCCACAGCTGCTTAACACCCATAAATACTGTTGCTTTGCGTTCTTGGGTGTTTATTAGATTGTTAGCGTAGGTTGTGTTCTTAGACTCATACTAATATAAGTATGAATTTGCCACGTATGGWTTACTCTCATTGATTTTTGATATGTACTGGAAATTTTTTCACTAACAAATTTTTGCCTCTAAGCACGTATATACATATGGGTGTACTTGAGATAAGTGTGGTATATGCTAACATAAATGGTGTGTATATATATATGAAGTACATTTTTCTAAGAAAACACCATAGATTGTTCATCAAATTCAGCTAAGAAAGTTGTTTGGCACCACCCCTTGCAATCGCTGCTGCGGCAAAATATGATTTAATAATGGGTTAGCGTGCATGAGGTGGTTGAAGTGAGTAAAAGTTGATAGGAAAAAATATCTAATATATATGCTTATGTATATGAAATAATATGAAA
>NW_017536407.1:1906706-1918827 GCF_001853355.1 Bactrocera latifrons | reverse complement strand
ATTGTAAATTTTTGCATTAAATATTTAGAATTGAAATTTTTCGCCTAAAAAACACATTTCAATAATTACCATGATTCAGTGAAGCTTTTATTTTAAAATTTTTTTATAATAAAGGTTTTGTGTTATTTATTTCCATAAAGTTTTACAAAGTTCTTCCTACTATCAACAACATTCAAGTAATCCGCAAAACTTTTTATTAATTGGATTTTCATATTGAGTACACGAAAGACTTAAGCGACAAACCTGTTTACAAAAACGCAATGAACTTGACAACAAAAATTTAAATACATTTTGTCTAAAAAAAACATGTTTTTTTTTTTTGCATTTTGGGACATTGTAACAGCAACATGGTAAACGTGGACAGACAAATAGGTCTACGCTTGCTTTGGCTTGACTTTTCACGAAATGCAAGAAATCCAGTTGGCCAACAATGCGACGAAAATGCGTCGCAAAGTGAATAAAACACAAACGGTAGTAAAAATAAGAACAAAAATAATGAAAAACAATGAAACGTTGGGTAGGACAAAAAGAAAGCATGCTGCACAAATAAGAAATAGGTGAAATTTCCGGTTTGGGAGACGTAATGTTTTCCATTTAACAGCCAGCGCGCCGCAAACTTGTATGTGTGTGCGTGTGTGTGTGACTGCATGTGGCAAGGAAACAGCACCGCCGCTCGCTTGGCATAAACAATGAGTTGCGATTGCAAGTGGTGGCTGTTTGGTGGGTTCGCTGTTGCCGGCAGGAAGACCGCTTTGTTGCTGCCTTCTTGTAAGGCGATGGGAAACMAAGGTAAAACCAGCATTCCACAGCTGGAGTCAAATGCATTTTGTTGCTCGCTTTGTGTTTGCGTGTATTACTTTTGSTTTGTGCTTCTTTGCACTTCTTCGGCGTTGATTCATTGCGCACCGATTTGTGGCTATTTTTAATTCAATGTTGCACAAACAGCAATCAATCGCTCATTTAACGACGCTTAGCAGCGAGTAAGCGATTGTAAACAAGCGYCTGTAGGTGTGTATGTTCGTGTGTCTGCTCGTGCGCATGTAAGCCAGTCATTCACCTGCTGCCAACAGTCAACCAAGTTTAGACCAAATCACTTGCAATCATTATTGGCCATAATTTTTTATTACAAAGCGCAAACGGCTGCCTGCCCSTTCCGCGCCACGTTTCTGTATTACTGCCACACGCTATGCGCMAATTTTGTCGCTCCCTCCGCAGTTATAACCTGTCACTCGTTTGCCGTTTACCAAATGTTATGTGAACGTGGCGTTTTATTTGTGTGCGAATTACCCACTTATGACTGATTTGTCGTTGTATTTTTTATTATTTTTATTATTTTTTGCATTTTTTAATTTTTTTTTGTAATTTTTTGCATTTTTATAATTTTTTTAATACTTATATCTTATTAATTCTTAAAAAAATTGTTTAATATTTTTATTTTTTGTATTATTTTGTTTTATTTTTTGTATTTTTTGTTTTATTTATTATGATTTTTTGCTGCATTTTATTATTTGTTTAAACTCGCTTAACTAGTTGCGACTGACCATTGTGGCGATTTATTGTCTAAATGTAGAAACAAGTAACAATAAAATTCAGAAATATGCTCAGCTAAAAGCAAGTCTAGAAAATTATTGACTACAAAAAAAACAAAAAAAAAAAAAAAAAAACAAGCACAAGCAGTAAAAACGCTTTGCATCAGCGTTGTGCTTGTGAAAATGTATAAATGTTTGCAAACATGTTATTGCCAGCGACAGCAATTATCATAGCAAAAGCAATCATTGCAGCTTCTTCAATTTATTTCGCGTAATAAATTCCACGGCTTTAATTTGCCAACCTGTTCGTATGGCAATTTCAATGCAAATAAATGCAGGGAAGCAGTGACATTGATATCTGTTACCGATTTCCACTTAGACAGTTGTACAACAGCGCGATGTGTAGCCTGATAACAAGCCGATAATATGTTCATGGCATGTAAGGCAAAAAGGATGCTTTGAATGGATGCAGTGTAGAAGGTTGTTAAAAAGGGCACTTAGGGATATAAAATATTTTGTGGCGGTAAMAAGAAGAATCTTGTCAAATTAACAAGTTTCTATACAGAGACATGATTTTCATCAATCAGTTTGTATGGTGGCTATATGCTATAGTGATCCGATCTAAATAATTTCTTTGGAGTTTTCGGCATCAGTTTGGAGAAAAGTTCTCGCCAAATTTGATGAAGATATCTCGTCAAATTAAAAAGTTTTCCATATAAGGACATCTAAGGATTTTCATCGGTCAGTTTGTATGGCAGCCATATGATGTAGTAATCCGAGCTGAACCATTTCTCTAGAGATTTTACATTTGCTTCGAAAAATAATCTATCCCGAATTACTTGAAGATATCTCGTCTATTAGAGAAGTTTTCCATACAAAAACGTAAATTTTATATGTTAGTTTGTATKACAGYTATATGTTATAGTGCTGYTATTTTGGTGGTTCTGACATAAGAGCAGCCCCTTTGGCAGAAAAGAATGTGTGCCAAATTTCAGATGGATATCGCAAGAACTGAGGTACTAGTTGGCGTATATCATTTCTATACACATCAATTATATATGTGACCTGTTCTACGAAAAGAGGGCTTAGGTGTCAAAAAATCAATTTCACGTTTTATTGATTCGGATGGAAGATGAGATGCTTTTTTTTTAACAGCTGTTTCCCAGAAAACTCGTTTTCGCCGTTAGCTCCCTTTTCGTAGACCAGGTCACATGTAGATATATTATAGATAGATATAGTATAGATACTCCTACCTTTCCTTCTTAGTATTACAAACTTCCTGTCAGATTTAATACACATGGCCTAACACTTGATAAATTAAAGTAAATAAATTCACATTATTCCATTCCATAATTCACAAATTCCACATTAGAACCGTTAATTCTCATGAAAATAGTTCGGATCATTTATCAAAGCTCAATTTTTGAACTCAACCAGCTCCAAGGAGTGCCATTTAAATGTCAAGGTGCTTACTTGCAACAAATGCAGAATGTTAACTGTTACTTCAAAATATAAGTAAATTTTTCACACAGATCTCAGGCTGACAGCAGGCCATTAAAAAACAAACGAATAGTAAAAAAAAAAAAAAATGCTTTAAAAAAGCGCAACTTCCTCTCACCGTTTCCAGCTTCGCATGCAACTCATTAAAAAGCCATTAATCAGTGGCCAATAAAAGTGGCGTTATTGTTAACGGAATTATGTGGCGCAAAGGCTAACCAGTTGGGTCGCATGAAGGCCACATTCGCATATGCATACTTATAACCGCACAGACGWCAACACACACACACATACACATACGTGTTATCGCGCTGCATCTGTTCACCCATATCTCTCATGTCGAAGTATTTTATTTTGATCTTTTTGCTGCCACACTCGCGCGTTGTTTAAAAATTTTAATGAAGTAATGAGACGAGTGTCAGAATTGTAGCATTTTTTCCGCTGATTGGTACATCAGATCACTGGTGCTTACTGCCGGCTGCCGGTGGCTGCCACATTCTTGCATAAATGCATATGTTACATATGCTTAATTCGTACTGTTTGTYGTTATTGTTGTGATGAGCTTAAGTTTATGCGGATGCTGCATGTAGTGTTCGGTATGCTTGCAACGTACTTGTCAGCTTGTAACTCTTGTTCGCTCGTTATGCTCATCGGGCGAGATGGTGTGTGAATGCGCGAACAGGCATATGCCGCGGAATATTAAGTTTAAAAGAAATTAGCACTGCCGCAATCGATGCCGATCAGGCACAGGTGGTTGAGTTGACGCCGTCGATGCGGTGAACGGTGAAAGGGTGGTTAATACCGACTAGGCCGTTGTGGGAAGBAGTTGAAACGCTGAGTTGGTGTAGATCACAACACGCGGCGATAACACTGAGAGATATTGTGGGTGTGATTATTTTTATTTCGATGTTTATCGATTTTAATGACAAAACATTTTTTTATTCTTTTGAGACAAAGTTAGCATAAAATGTTCATGTCATTTTTGTAATAGTTTTCATTATTCATTTCATTGAATTGCTTGTATCACTTCAATCTAATGCGCTTAGGAAAGAAAAAGGTTTTTATAAAAATTTATTTCAACTAAGAGTTATCGATAGTAAAAAATGGTTTGAGTTTCCTAAACGAAATATGTATTTCAGATTTAGATAACAACATTATTACATTTATCGATTATAATTTATCGGTATTTATTGGTATTTTGTTGATAATGTCAAACTTTTCGTCTTGCGCATTTTKGTTACTTTCGTATATTTAAAATTGTATATCGATTATTTTGCTTATACACTATAGATATACAATTGCAATTTATCGATATTTTATTGATAATTTCAGAATTTGATTTTTTTGCGTACAGATTCTGGTTATTTTCGTATTTATAAAATTGTATATCGATTATTTTGATTATACACTATCGATATAATTGCATGAAAAATTTGTTGCGCGCATTTATTTTTGTTTTTATAACAAGATATTCAAGGTTAATGTTTATCGCCATTTATTTCTCACAATTGATCGATATTAATCGATTGTATTTTATCGATAATTTTGTTTTTGATAATCTCAAACTTATAATATTGCGCAAATATTTTTTGCTTATTTTCATATTGAAAATTACATATCGGTAAATTTACATGTACATAGGCTAACGATATCAACAGATGAAAGCTGTGAAGTAAATTTTTGGTTGCTATACATATTGTGTTTTAATTTTTCGGTCATATTAGTTATAAATGATCGCTCGATGCAATCGAATAGTCGAAAGATATCGATTTCGAATATGATAATTGAATTCATAATATGGACAAATTGTCCTGATTTTTGCTATGCAACAATATCAAAGCTATGTATATGATGCTTTGACAATTTTTATGAGATCCTCGCTGATTTAGTACGCGTTACTAAATATTTTATAGAAATAACTTTAAATTTCAGTTTTATAAAAATACCAYAAATTAAAGCATATAAAATATTTCAGTGTAATTGCTTAACTTTTATTAAAGAAAATTAAAAAAAGTCAAACAGAAATAAATGAAAACAACAAAAACGGCAAGATCCATTACATTTCGGTGTTGACAACTGTGCTCACGGTGCATGAAGCGCATCACAGCTGTCAAGGTAAATGAGTAGTTACCATATAAATATTTATATTTGTATATATGTAATTATGTATAGAATGCATAAACGTATGAAAGAATATGAAAATAAGACGCGAAAGGAAATAAGGACTAGGGAATTAAATAAAAAAGAAAAATTAGCGAATTTTGTGGATAAGCACATAGTTTCTGTTATTTAATAATATTTCAAAAGGCAAAAACAAAAAAAAAAAATTTAAATCATTTATCAATGAAGCGTAACGGAAAAATTTGCATAGGTATATATCAATATATATACAATATATACTATGCATATCTAGTCTCAGCCCCATTAATATTTTGCGCACGGCACTTCCGCCTTGTTAACAGCGCGTTTTTAAGTACATAAAAATATGTATATTATCATATATATAAAATTTGAATACTATGTACTATATGTTAATATATGCAAGCCAAGCCTCATATTTTCTGGAACTCTAAATTATTGAAAAAAGAATAACAAATTGACTAGTCACTTTTTTTTTTAGATATAGACCCGTCACGTCTGCTAATTTTTCTAAATCACCGATATCGAACAACTATAACATAAAGCTGTCATACAAAGTGATCGATCAAACTCTAGTCCTTGTATGGAAAAATTTTTTGGTGGACAAGGTATCATTGCGAAATTTCACTTATATTATTATGTCGAGCATTGCTACAATCTGCGAATATATTGTTCAGATCAGAAACCTATAAAATATAGCTGYCATACAAACTGATCCATCAAACTAAAGTCCCTGTATGGCAATTTTTTTTTTGCCAAGATATCGTCGCTAAATTTTGTATAGACTATTATGTCAGGTATCGCTATAAATCTTTGAACAAACTGTTCAGATCGATCCACATAGCTGCCTTTGAAAATGATCGAAGAAATTCACGTAAGTGATCTTTTTATATTATAAAAAATGCTCCTCTAGAAGATATTAATGAATAATTAAATTTTTTTGGTACAGCGTATATATTAATGAGTTCTTTAGACTATAGACTATATTTTAAATAAATAAAAATACATTTGGAATGATTTTTGCAAAGACCACAAGAATATAATTCGGGTTAAAGTAGGCTTTCTAGATTATTTTTACTTCACTCATTTTACATATGTATATTATATTTTTGTCTCATATTTTATTTTTATGGTGTCTATTATTTATTGGGTCTTTGGCTGCATTTTCCATACTATATCTTTACTTCAATGCCTTCTTATTAACAACCATAAAGCCAACTACCAAGAAATGTATAATCTTTAATAATAATCCTAGCACAGGCTATCGCTACGCCACAAATATATGAAATAACAGTTCAACTCGTACAATCAAGGTCGAATCAATGCCATCAATATCTATCGACACGGAAGAAAACGAACAGCGTTCCCGTTTGAACGCCCACAAGCCAAGAAATCCGATCCCTGTTAGTTCCGCATTCCAACRCAGAGCGCAGCTTAGACTCAGCAACAACAACAACAGCACCTCACTTGCCACATATTGACAGCAAAGCAGTGCAGAAAAGCGTGGAGTTAGGAGTTTACATATATTTGAAGGCTTCCAGCGATAAATGCAATTAAATTGATTGCCTTCACGGCCACTGGTTGGAGGAAAACTCAAATAAAACGAGTGCGATTGAAATTTTGTTGTTTGCAACAACCTGTTGCTGCGAAATCGCTTACTGTGCTACTTCTGTCAATAATTCGCTAATCCGAAACCCATCAACGCTGGCGAACACCACAAACGAAATGTGAGCGAAGACGCCACCAACAGTAAAGGAAAATTACCAAAGTAAAATTAAATGMTTTTGAGCCGCTTAAAACTGGTTGCAAAGCACATATGTATGTGTGTTTGTATAGGTGTGTTGCTGCAACTTTGTGCAATAACAGTCAATTACAAAATAAATGAAAATGAGCAACATGCAGTTTAGACGCGATAGCTAARCGCTAGTGCAGGCATAAACGCAGACGCAAATGGTATAACCACATTTTATATTGTACACATATGCTTGTATGTATTGGTGCGCCAAAGTTGCACGAGTAGGCGCTCCAACCCACCAGCGCGTCTTGCAGTTGTAGTGTTCTTAAAGCGTTTGTTGTGGTTGCTTTGGCTGCTGCTGCTTCTGGCTATTGAATTTCTAACTGTTTAACTGTGTAATCAAGWGCAGCAGCTGCAGCAACAACAACACTAACATGCTTTTATGCTAAAACAGTTGAATTTGTTGTGGCTATTATTTATTTATTTATTTATTTCTTTATTATTTTTATATCAGTGGCATTGCTGGCACTCGTAAGCGTTCGCCGCGAGTAAAAGTAGTTGTTGGGCGCTGTTGCTGTTGCTGTTGCTGTTGCAGCGCTTGGCTGCTGCTACTTTCAAAACCAAAACGAGTTGCATGCCAGTAAACGGTTTGCTACGGTTGCGCTGCTGTGGAGTTGTTTGGTGTTTGGTAGTTTATTACTGCAGTGGAGCCATCGGCACACACATACATACAAGGTAGCGGTGTAACAAATTAGACAAGCGCTTAAGTGTGTGTGTAGTGGAGCGATGAGCAACGGCTTGCATATCTTAAATATGTCTGTGTGTATACAAATTTGTAGTGGACTGAAACTGTTAATTCCACGTGAATTTTGCTGCGGTTTTCTTCTTACGTTTTCAAGGACCAAAAAAACTATGCTCTTGCGCTCACTTTTTCAGCGAAAATGTGTAGTTTTTACATGACAATTTGTTGATTTTGAACTTTTTGTATATTTTATAAAATATTTTTAAAATTTTTTTGTAGAAATTTTGTGACTAAATGTCAGTAATAAAGCTATTTGCAATGCCTTTTTGCTCCTGGCAAATATTTAGCTCGTAAAAGAAGATATACGCTTTAGAAAAGATTAACAAAAACCTAGAGGCTTCTTTATATAAATTTAAAGTTAAAGCTGAGATCTAGAGCGCATAAGCGCCTAGGAATGTGTCTAACATTTAAAATGCAGCTACTTTGAGCTTCACTTAAGGGGTTATATGCACTTGTAACTTTGAAAAAATCGATATTTTTTTGCATATTTTGAATGTGTGTATATTCGACAATATTGTCTGTAAATTTCAAAGTTAGGATTTTTACTTTCGAATTCGATTTTTCCCTTATCTTATTTAACCTTTCAAGAATATGTCCCTAAAATGTTTAGTCGATAGAAGCAATATTCTTAATGTTATTGTCTTATTAATCTCCTGGTCTTTAAGCTGAAAGTAAAAGCATGAAATGAAAGACGTCAAAATTGTAGCTTAGCACATAYTTAGTCCAAATTATTTTGTCAGTTACCTTGATAGGTGTGTTATTGTYGTCGCGGCATAACTTTCACATTTCAGTAAAGTGAATTTTGCGGGCTTTGCGGTTATAAATTTGGGTAAGTTTTGGTTATGTTAACCCTAATGTCGTGGTATGCAGACTCTGAATACTGTCAGTTCTTTTAGAATGGTTAATATTATGGTATGGAGCATACAAAATAGTGACAAAAGCCAAACAACGCAAATAAAAGTATGTTAAACTGCCTTAATTCGAGAAATTGAAAGCTTTCTTGACTTTTGTTTTGAATYTTTGTATATGTATCAATTGACTATAGAAAACTGGACTWAAACGAATTAATCTTTATCCAGTCTTTTTTTATATATTATATTTTTAAACTTTCCAACCATTGTTACTGATTAATTAGTTAGGTTAAGTTTCAGTTAGATTTAACTGACGACAGATGCAGTCAGTTAATCCTGTTCTTGTTTTATTTAGTGAAATTGAAAGCATTTTTCGATTTTAAGGTTAGTTGCTTTAGTTAAGAATCACTGTTGAACTATTAACTCTAAAAAACTGGATTAAAGCAAATAAATTTGAAATAGCAACTTATAGAGCATATTGCTGCCTGTCTTATTATATATATATATATATTTTTTAATTTCCAAAAAAACTCAAATAACTAAGCTTTTACAACAAGTTGTAATCTAAAGTGGAAAAAGGTGATTTAGTTATTTGTTTAAAATTAAAAAAAAATTAAAAATTATTTTTTCCCTTCTAAAAATTCTGGCTTAATTAGTAACAGCAAATATCAAAGTATATTTTGGATAACATATATTTGCTATTAAAAATTCTGCAGCTTGTCGTAAGCGGTTTGATGTATATCTCAATACTAAATATCTGGTCGCAAATGTCTGTTCGTATTTTGTCAATAGATATCGTTGTAGTCGTATATCTCTATATAGTGTTGTAAAAGTGATATTTTAAGTTGCATTTAACAAAAAMAAATTTAATTCCGGCAAGTCGAAAAAATGTTACAGCTGTTCTAAAATGAGTGAAGATAATGAGGAAATTCGCTTATTTTGAAATTTTTATATAAAAAAGGAAAGAATGCCAAGCAAGCCACCAATGAAATTTGTGAAGTTTACCTAGACYATGCTGTATCAGTTCGTGTGGCACAACAATGGTTCGCACGCTTCCGTGCTGGAAAATTCGATTTACACTGATGAAAGTTTTACACTGATGGAATAATGTCTCTAGCAGAAAAATAGCAGTGGCAGAAAGTGGTCGTCCAAAAACGTACATATTTGTTTAGCATAAATATTGTTATAAATAAAAAAATGAGTTGATTAAAAAAAACGAAAAGACTTTTTCGACTACCCAATATTTGAAAAAGTTTTGAACATTTTTCATCCTTCTGTTTTTTATGATTTGCTGCGTTATTCTTGCTACCAATAAAGTGAACGCCCTCAATTAAAAACTATTGCCCAACCACTTCATCTATTGWGTTTACAGTCACGTTGTCGATACACACACAGCCCACTCACATGTATTTGAGAGTGCTACAAGCATGTGACTAAAATCACAGTTAATACAACTGATACATTATTTTTGCTGAAATTGATATGCGAACTCGGACAGACAGTAGTGAGCCATCGCCAAACCCAAATAAGTATGTACACATGTCATTATGCGAGTATCGACGCTTGTAGCTGTAAAAGAGATACGCATCTACATGCAGACATGCATACCTGCAAATATATATCTACACTATTATCGGTAAGTAGTGGCAACAACTACTTTACGCGCCTAGAGTTGCCTACCACTGTCTGTGTATTGATTGTTTTTGTTCTACGGCTGTTGCGTTCTTTTTCTGCGATCATTTGCCCACTTTGAGAGCAGCAATGATGTTTTCAAGATCATAACAAGCTGATAATGAAATTAGACATGACAGCTAAAAAGGTGCATTTGTCTGCCTACTAAGTAGCTAAAACGAGATATGTTATAGCTGAACAAACACACACRYAYACACATGCATAGAGCTATGTAGATACTTAGATAGGTGACAGTGAAGACAAAAGCCGAAAAAAAGATTAAAAACGATATTGTTTTGCAGACGGCAATAATAGTGCTGCCGACACACGCACATACGCACACATATRCAATCGTAATTTTGCTATGTGACAATGTGAGGCTTTAGACAGCCAATAAAGGATACTTAGCGCACACTGGCTGTAGCAAGCTGAAAGCTGCCTTATTTATATATATAAATAAATAAAATCTGTAGATTTAGCTTTCAATACCTTTGCCCACACGTATGTATTTACATACCCACACGCAAACACGTATACATATACACACATTTATTTATTTATAACTGCCAGCAGTTACACTGCAATATGCAAGGACATTTCTTTGTTGTTGTTATTGTTTGCGGCAWTGTGTGAGCGTATGAAGATATCCACTAGTTTGACTACAAGATTAATATGCCTTCAGTAGGGTAGCCTCGTCGCCTTGCACTAAACCCTAACTTACAGCGCAAGTGATTGTTGGGGCTTGCATATTACAATTGGTTGTTATTGTTGTTGTTGCGACAGTTGAAGTGAAAAAATGTGCCTGCGAAACAATAAAGCATAAATAGCTTCATTTGCTATGCCAATAATATGTCCAATGCCAATGTTGATGGCGATGGTCAGTCGRCGTTGGCGACACTGTGGGGGTAAAGGCGCTGATGACATTACAACAACAGCAGCAACATCTGTCTGTGCAATACAAGTACGTATTTAAAATAATGTATTTGTAGGCTAAGCAGTTGGCCGTTTGTGTGATATAGAAGAAGAAAATTAAACAAAATATTTGGCATACACTGGAATTATTTCTTTTGTAATGTTTTTGTGACACAATTATATATTTGGTGGTATATATTTAAGTGCTGCAGCAGGTTAAACTCTTGCATGGAAAAAAGTTTAACAACATGAGCATGAGAAGCGCCGAAAAAAATTTTGGGTGCCGAATATATKTTTTTAAACAGGTGGCAGTTCTGCTTAAAAATTATTGCCGTAAGAAATCTATTTAATTAGGTGGCAACTCTACCGAAAAAAATTTCATAAAAATTTCATTTTAAATTCATATACTTTTGTTATTATTTAAAATTTTTTTTTATAACTTAACTGATAAATTAGAACAGGTGGCAGCTCTACACAACAACAACAAGAGCTTCAGAAATGCCGCAACAAAATTTGCGATCCTGCAGTTAATATTCAATAGGTGTATTATTAAATATTCTAAAAATTTTCAATATATGTACATATATGTATATGTACATACATACATACCATTTGCCTCACCCAATATTTTTAAACAGGTGGCAGCTCTGCTTAAAAATTATTGRTGTTAGAAATATTCTTTGAAAATAATTTATTTAATCATTTTATTCATTTTATTTATTTATGATTTTAAAATAGGTGGCAACTCTAGTGAACTTATTTAAACTATTGATTCCTTTTTAATTTGTATTCTTTTGTTATTAGTTTACATTTTGTTTGATAACTTTACTGATATATTAAAACTGGTGGCAACTCTATTCTACAATATCACCGTTAGAAATCTTTCTTGCATATATTTTATTTAATTAATTCAAATTTATTAAATAATTTGAATAGGTGGCAGCCAAATGGAAAAAATATTTACTTTTACTTATATCACTACTAA
>NW_017536407.1:1903234-1906609 GCF_001853355.1 Bactrocera latifrons | reverse complement strand
TTAAAATTTTTTAACAAGTGGCAACCATTCAGCTTTTTTTTGATTTAATTCATTGCAAAATCGAAAAAGTTAAACAAGTTAATTCAACCTACATTATGTTTTCGGCAACTAAAAAAGTGATACATACGCTTTAATTACTTTTTTTAATAGGTGGCAACACTTTTGATACATTTTTTTTAAAACTATTTATATACTATATCTTTTGTTTTGTTTTACTTTTGTACCCATTTTTATTTGTTATTTTTATTTTAAAAAAATTGAAACAAGTGCCAACCTTATGAATTTTTTTTTCATTAAAACCAAAAAATCTAAAAAAGTTAGAGAACTTGGTTAAAATTTCGCAATGTTTTCATTATATAATATATTTATATACCGAAATCATGACGAAATTTACTTCCACCTCACATTTTTGTTGCAATTGATCGATTTTTTTTTTCTAACTAAAAAGCTTTTACTAGAAAAATAGTGATCGGCAGAAAATTCAATTAACACAACGCCCCACAAAAACTAATCTCTTCTCTGTAATCAACTTAGTCATTCAGAGTTTTTCTTTCACTCTTCTTAGTGGCGCATAAATTACCTTTTTCTTCACGTGTAGCATTCTTCGGCAATGAATAATGTGTGAACGTTCGCGAAGTAACGCACTTTTTGGTGCGATCGAGCGACCGGCTGCAATTGRCCGACGACAGCACTGCACTTGTAAAATGGAAATGCATTGTGCCGAGATGACAAAACTCTGCACTGCAATGGCAAGTCAATAAGTGAAAAAGTGCAAAATAACAACAATGACTATTTGCGAGAAAAAAAAAAATCAAAATGAAAATACACACAAACGCACGCCTAGCCACGCAGCTAGAGTCACCTAAGTCGCTCTTAACAATGGTCGGCGGTATAGGAATGATCATTGCTTGTCGCCGGACAGGACAATAAATGTGTAAAGAGTAGGAATCAGTGCACGGTAGGACTTATTGTGCAACAACAATAAAAACAATCGGGATTTCACAGCAACATGGTAAACGCACAAGATAAACAATGTGACTGAAAGGCCAATCAGGTGTGGAAAGCGGACAAAAAAATATGCATTGGCGGAATGGGACAGCCGACGGAGTACATAAGTAAAAAAGTCTTTGTCCGCCGCGACAAGCATTCTGAGTAATGAAACACCAGCAGCAACATTGATACAATATTTAAACACTGCTGATGGCGACACAGTCGTGGCGAAGAAGTTGGCACTGTGTGGCTAAAGCTGTAAAGTTTGTGTTTCTAGCCAGTTAATAATTTTATGAAGTTTAAGTTCGAGCCGCTGCTCTCACTTATCAACTGAGGTGATTTATGAGCTTTTTGCAGAAAATATATTTTTTCTGTCTTAAAGATTTTATCGAAAATATTATTAAAAACAAAGCGTTGATGCAAAAATTTGCAGAAAATCTTAGTTATTCGATAAAATGTAGACCAAAATTAAACATAGTTCATATTTTGAGGTTCACAAAGTTCATTAGGAAGGTTGATTTATAGGAGAATTTTTGTTGGCAAAATGAAATGTAGATTTTATGACTAGAAAAGTTTGTCGTTTATTTTGTGTATATGTATAGTATTTGAGAAAAAAAAAATTGCATTTGTGTTTTGCTCTTTCCGTAAGAAAAACTGTTAAATAAGTGCCTGCTTATATTAAAATTTATTTATAAAATAGTTGAGAACTACAAGAAAAATTTTGGTATTCAATGAAATCGGGTAAATTTGCAGGTTCTTAGGCAAAAAAAAAATTCATAAATTAATTTTTTTCCCATTAGCATGCCCCGCACCCTATCAACCGCACCTACTCTTCTAGTCTCTAGCAACTGCGCCGCTTAAGTGCCAGCGTTACGTGCAAGTGAAAATGTCAAGGCTAAGTTGCATTCAACCGGTGACCGCCTGGAAGTAGGTAAACAATTTAAATGTGAAATTCCTTTTTGCTCTTATACATATGTATGCCGCTCGCGCGTTGGTTGTTGTCACAACTTTAAGAATTTGTTTTAAGATTTTTATGTTTATTTCTGCCACGTGAAAAGTAAATAAGCAGTAAACCCCTTTGCCGTTTCCATTTTCATTTTATCTTTGTTATTTTTGTATTATTTGTCGCCTTTTCGCTCACTTTTCAACTCTTTCGTATTTAATTTTACTTTAGCCTTTGTCGCCGCCGCCGCCACCACAAGGCAATACAAATATTTGCTAATTTATCCTGTACGTGTCCTCGCTAAGTTTGCACAGACGCTCAATGGCCAGTAGATGCGCTGCTTGTATTTACAGCTTTACAACTACATATATAATTACATATATGTATATATACATATGTGTGTAATGGCTTAACTAGCGTGCTGAGTGGGGATGACTGAGTAGTGTAGTGGATGAGTGGCTTTACTAAAGGAGTCTACACTGGTGGTGTGCGTATGTGCTGTATTTTCCTTAAGCTGTATTTTGTTGCAAGTGTTCGCTGTTCGGCACACTTTGTTCTGTTATGCCATAGAGGACATTTGGTTTATGTTTGTTTTGGGTTTTCTTTWCTATTTGTTTTATTATATTCTCTTATTTTTAATTTTTCTGCTACTGTTGGCTGTTTCMTAGCCAATCTTATACCTATACCATACCCAATATATACCTATTCAAGCTGCAGTGTTACAGGAAATTCCTTTGATGTGCTGCGCTGCTTGGCATTATGGGGAGTATTCTACAACTTAGAGAGCACTACTCATTTTTTTTTGATTTGGAAACGAGTTTTCATCTTTAAAAAATGCGTGAACAATTTCTATTGAATGATTGGGGTGAAATATAATATTTTTCTTCTGTATTGGCGTATATGAAATATAATAATATATATATAAAAATATGACTTTTGAAACAACTTCAAGTTCATATAATAACACGACGTAATCAATAAACATATTTCTGCATCATTTTATGCTTTTCTAAGCTCATTTTTAGTAAATTTTGTTGAATTAGGAGTTTATCCCAATATATCAGAGAGCTTGAAACAATTTTCTTCGATTCTTTGTGCTTTAAGCAAAGGCAGCTTTAATTGCCTGAGCCAATTTGACAGCCTTATTTGAACTTATCTTTCATAGTTTTTAGTTTTAACATTTTTTATAAAAAAATATTAACAAAATAATAACTTGTCTTATAAAGCCATTCATAGGCAAAATCTTTAAMATTTTTTTAATAAAATATTTTTACCTCTATAACTGCTCATGCTCTGAAATTATACCCGTTACAGTCATACAAATAGTAGAGTTGTAAATTTGCTTACCTGAAAGAGCAAAATAAATTTAAAATTAAACAATTTGTAATTCATTAAAATAAATAAATTATTTTTAAAATATTAAACAAGTTATGCTTATTTAC
>NW_017536407.1:1899827-1902156 GCF_001853355.1 Bactrocera latifrons | reverse complement strand
ATATATTTTTCAAATAGAACCACAAAATCTTCCTCAAATCCCTTCTAAAAGAGGGCTCATAGTGAGCGCCAGTAGCTGCTAACCAAACTTGGTTAAAATCATCACCTGTTATTGCTGTAAGCGCTTCGTTACGCTCATCTACATTGCAAAAGTTAAAGTTAGAAATTGTAAGAATTTGCCCTCGACCCTCGTAAGTTCAAAGCGTCTGCATGTAAGTGCACTCGAAAGAGCGCGAATTCACCTGCTGCGGTGAGAACTGGAAGCACAGCTGGCAGCCAGCCGCCCGCATTGCTACGCCTACAAAGGCACGCCTGCGCAAGAATGTGTAGCACACAACGACAGCAACAGCATGCCGCAAATAAATGCATATACTTGTATATAATTGTAATAGTGCTTGAATAAACATGACGACACTTCGATTTGGAATTGCGGTGTCAAGCGACGCGTCGCGGCAGCTGCGATTGCGATAGGCATAGCCAACATGCCGCCAACACACCTCTCGCGGCAAGCGCTGCTTTTACTTTGCTCGCGTAAGCGCTTGCGTACGCTCGCGTCATCTTTGTMGTGGCGGACTGCATGTGGCCGGAGTGTTATGCGATTGTTGCAATTATAGCGACTTGGCCAAATCGGGAGGCAACAAAATCGCACAGCAACAAGCTGCCAGCAAATAACCAACAAAGTCGCTGTACCTTGCCAGCCAAGCAGCCTGTATGCCTGTTTACTTGCCAGCTTGTTGCTGCAACGTGGGCAATGAGGCGTGTGTGCCTATTTATGGCAAGTGGAAACGTGCTTGTTGCTACAACTAACTAACAACATGGCAATTGTTGATCCTTTTTGTTGTTGCTATTGAAATGCATTTTTTTTTTCCAACGCTGGGTGTTGTTGTTGCTGCTATTTCAATTGCATATTTGCCATTTGTATGCAGCAAGTGAAGTGCGCAATTGCATTTGCTTGGCGTTGTGCTAGGGCAAGTGGGCCACAAGTCACCTGAAACGGGCAGGTGATTAGAAGCAAACAACAACAACAGCTGTTGCAATAAATTTGCAGCGCAAGCCGCGAATGGCGAACTTGATTGTGACTTGTGTGGGAAGTTGTGTGTCGGAGCAAAAAACTAAAGTTAACAACATCTGCACTCACACACACATATGGAGGTGAACGTAGCTCGATAAGTGCGCTGATGTGCTATTGTGCTGCGATGCAGAATTTATTCGGAAATTATTAAGTAGGCTTGTGCTGCTTTATAATTTAAGAAATAATAATTGCGTTGAGTTGCCTTAAGTGGTAAAAACATTCTTTTTTTTATTTCTTGTTTAGAAGCAAACTTTTTTGTATTCCTAGAAATGCAGAGCTCATAAATATTTTCTTTAGTTAATACGTATGTGTATGTATGTGTGTGTGGGGGATTGTGCATTTGTGGAGCGTTTTCTGCGCTGTGCCAGATTTTATGCTGGCTGGAAATATCATCACATATGCTGTATAATGGTCAGTATTTGTTACAGCGTGGCATAACATGACATAACAAAACATAAGATAACATAACATGGCATAACATCTGCTTAATGTTGTGACATTAAAACAACGTTAAAGC
Source organism: Bactrocera latifrons (assembly GCF_001853355.1). Taxonomy (NCBI): domain Eukaryota; kingdom Metazoa; phylum Arthropoda; class Insecta; order Diptera; family Tephritidae; genus Bactrocera; species Bactrocera latifrons. Next base: position 1,900,568 of record NW_017536407.1, on the reverse strand, counting down.
ATACAAMAATTTAACGTAATGTAACATAGAAAACTTAACGCAACATAACTTAACTTAGAACAAACATAASTTAACGTAACATAATATAATATTATCGAACATGCTATGATGTAATTATAATGATTGTATGTAATCTGTTTCAAAGTTACAATGCAGAATTTAAAAAATATTACTTACCACAGCATGACGTCACTTAATACCTAGTATAAAACGGCATCTGCATATTTTTATGTTATAATATAAGCGCTATAACGTTTAAAAATATATGGTCCCTTACCAAGGTAAATTAAATTAAATTAACGTAACTTAACTTAACTTAACGTAACATAGGCAATATAGCATAATATTATATAACATCTGTATGATACTATACGCCAATAACAAAATGTAACATAGCATAAACTGGAAAACATAACTTAGCAYTTCATGGCGTAACTTAACATAWAACATCTGCATTGGAGCYATARCACGTAGCAATACATCATACRGTGACATAGAAAATACATATATTCTAATTATCACAATAAATTGTGTGCTTAGCGAACGAATTTGTAGGAAAATATTTTTTAAATATTGCTAATGCCAATATCAAACCTTTTTTCAGCTCATTGCTACTATGGTATTCAAGTTAATAGGGTATTTTAGGAAAAATAACAAAAGACATGCAGTAGAGATGTTCGATGATCACAATGTTTTATATATATACATATGTAGCTTAAACGTATTTGCTAAAAAAAAAAA
>NW_017536407.1:1889068-1899438 GCF_001853355.1 Bactrocera latifrons | reverse complement strand
TATTTTTTTTTTAGCTTTTTATTTTTATTTATTTCCTCAGATACTTTTATTTTATTTTTTTATTTTTTCCTTGATGCCTATTTCTAAAATTCATTGCACGCTTGGTTTCCACTGCGGTTTTGTTGTATTTGGCAATTATTTGAATTTTGCCTTTAAGCCAAAAAAATAAAAAAAACAAGCCAAAATATTTCAATTTCAAGCCACACCTCAAAATTCAAACACAAGGCCACACATACTTTAAACAAAATGAGCAGGAAATACAAAAGCGTACATAAAAATSAAGCAAACGTAGCGTGCCAGTTAATACTTCGCTCTACACATACGTAATAATACAGTTATTTGCACAAATATGTCTGCTGTTTACCACAGCAGTCCACGTCCACTTAATTCGTMTAAGCCACGTATTTGGCTTTATTATGGCAGCTTAAGTTAACTGCTTATCCGGCGGAAGTAAACCGTTTCTGCGCTGCAGCAATGAACGCATAACATGAATGTGGAAATGGACATGGCTCTGCGGGCCTAAGACAACTATTGATGGCTGTGTGCTTAGCTGACATGCATATTTGTGTATAAGTGTGTGTGTTTTGAGCCACCAACAGCGTTCTGCTACACTAACGCACTGATTCAACCACAACAATAACAGTTATGAGTTGGCGTTGGCTCGCTGTGCCTACTGTCTTCAAGCAGACCAGCAAGTCAATCACTCAACGCATAGCCACACATACACACACATCATCGTCGTCATCATAATCAGCAGCGCTGTGGCTTTTTATGCAATTGTATATTTTTGSCGTCGTCCGCGTCTAGTGCGTGGCCTGCTGCGCTGCTGTTGGCAACCGCAGCGGCGGTTGTATAAAATGAAGCATTCGACTTCTTCAACTTCTTGGCTACCAAACGAGTGTGTGTGACTTCCAAACGAAAGCGTGAGTATGTGTGTGTGTGCGTTTGCGCCTTGTATGTGCTCTGCATAACTTTTATGTTTTGGGTCGACGCGCTGTCGCTGTTTTCCTTCATTTCATTGAGCGCCTAAAAGCAGCTATTCAATCGGCTCCGTTGGCTTCTTCTTCAACGTCAACGTCAACGCTGTCACTTCGGCGGTGGCACTGCCATTCATGCAGCACACATTTGGTAATATATTATGCAGCACACACACTCACACAAACATGCCAGCATTTCTCATTATTTATCACAATGTCACTGCGCAGTGCGCTGCAATCGAACGTCATTGTTAATGGCCATCGTTTTCATGCGTTTATTGAATTAATTTCGGTTTTTGCTCGTTTCGTTTCTATTTCCTTTCAACTCGCTTCTTTTCACCGSTTGTCTTAGATCTTCAATCGATTTTGCCATTCATGACATGCCATCGAGGTGCTTTTTAGTTTTTATTGTCGCATGCATGCATCAAAGAAAAGATATGTTACCTCAATTATTTGTTGTTGTCTGCAGTTATATCGGCAGTTGTAACCAAAAATTGTCACCAATAACATTGCTTGTGCCACCATGAAAGTATGTGACTTGCATTCATGTGTTTCAACAAATATGGCTTTGTTTACGAAAATGTTTTTCATGCAATTTTTATTACGCCATCGGGGCTTTCCAACATTCTTTGTGCCAAAAATCGCTTGGCAAATACAAAATACATTTCTGTAGTGTGGTATTGGTTGGCAGGAAATATTTACATTTTTTATTAAGCTTAAAACGGTTTTGCTAAGTGTCAGTGTATAATATGAATCTCCTTAAAGAATTAAAAAAAGTTACTTTTGATTCCAAAAATTGGGGTGTTCACTAAATAATTTCGTTTGAAGGCAAGAGCTAGTCCTATTGAATACTTTTCGCAGCTAACTTCACACTTAACCGCTTTGCATATTTATGTTTTCTTTGAACAGCTGTTACTATATAGTAAGGCTTATTTGGAAAGAAATTTAGATTAGATTTATGAAATAGTTTTTGTTTGGCGCCACATCGCAGATGGAAGATTCAATTGATTGGCATTTTCGGCATATTTTATTGTTTTAGTATTGTAAGAGGACAAATGCARTACAAGCAAATCGCAAATTATTTTATGTATATGGAGAAGATGTGTTGATTGAACGGCAGTGCCACAATTTTTTTTCCGGTAACTACAATTTTGAGGRTGCATCACGTTTCGGATACAATTTTGTGCAAGTAAATATGATAGCAAGTCGAGATATTACTGAAGGACTAGGTTTACCTAAAATGACTCCTGCTAAGCACCTGAAGTGAGTACGATTAATTTTGCAGCTTAACATATAGGTTCCGCCTGTTTTTAAGGAATAAAATTTACTTACTCGCATTAACGACTGTGTCGATCAAAAGCCGAAGAAGTGATATTTTTTTGAAAAGCATTGTTACTGACAACGACAAGTGGGTTGTTTACAAGAATGTAAGGCTCAAGAGATCAAAGTATAAAAATGATGAACCAGCTCAAACCACTTCGAAGGAGTATAGTCACCAAAAAGGTGGGATTGCAAAAGAACTATTTATTTTGAGCTTTTTGCCGAAAATACTGCGATTAAATCTGAAGTGTATTGTGTTTAGCTGAACAAATTGAGTGGTTTCTTAAACAGAAGAGGTCAAAATTTATCAATGGAAAAGGCGTAGTGTTCCACCAGGATAATGCGAGACCTGAYACAAGTTTGRTGACTCGCCAAAAGCTGCTTAAGCTTAAGTGGGATGTGCTACCACACCCACGATATTCTCCAGGATTGTCATCTTCAGACTATGATTTGTTCCGGTTTTGTGAGGGTAGAACCTTCAGCTCACATTAGGATGCCTAAGAATTTGGATCAGCGTTTTGCCTGCAAGGATCACATATTTTATGAGCGTAGAATCTGTCTCTGTCTGTATTGGATCTAAATGTAAAATATATAATTTTAGAAATCTTCCAAAATTACAAATTTTTTTGAAAAAAAAAAAATAGTCATGTTTATGCCTGTGAAACAATGCTTTCCGACTAGCASGATACCATGAAACGTATACTATTGCCCATGACCTTACGACCCAGAAACAGGTGTGTCGAAACTGARAAAACAACTTCAAAGCAGGTCAAAAATCATAGTTATGTTGACAGTTTTCTTTTATTATCAAACTGTGAACAAGGAGTACTATTTGAGTGTTATGCGTCATTTGCGCGAAGCTATTCGTAAAATGCGGCTGGAATTATGAGCCGAGAATTGGAATTGATTCTTTGTCAGTTTTTCGCCAAATTTTCAACAAATATCAGCTGCAACCAATGCATTCGCCTGATTTAGCCTAAAGTGACTTCTGGCTATTCAGAAATCACATAAGACCGCCCTAGGAAAACCATTTTGAGGTGATTGAAGTCATTAGACCAGAATCGCTTTGAAGGCTATTCCAGAAATATACTTCAACAAGGATTGGAAAACACATTGGCATAAGTGTTTTGGAGCCAAGGAGGATTACTTATATAAAAAAAATAAAAATAAAATCTCAGAAATAACTTTGATTTTAATTTTCTCGAAAAAACGAAAAAATATAAACAAAAATCTATAGCGATGACCAGTAACGATACGGCAACGTTAAAACRCCAGTGTAAATGCTTATTTGTGGTAATTAAAAAAAATTACCTCAACATTCGTTAGCAACGCAGATGCATGTGGTGGCCTGCATTGGCTAAAAATAGTCGAGCGACAAAAATGTAGCAGCAGTGCATGTTGTAGCGGCTTAAGTTGAAGAGGCACAAGTAATCAAAACAAAAAAATCTAATTAAAGCCATTTATTTAGTGCGCGCAAATATTTTAATATTAATTACGCGGGCAAAAGGACAAACCGCAGCAGCAGGCGACAGCTGTGTTGTTGGCAACCAAACGAACCACATGCCACAAAATGCATACTTACATGTATAGACATGGCGATATGTATGTGTATTTGTGCGCACARTGACATTCTTTGTCGCCACTTGTGCTAAAGCATAATTGGCAGGCTGGTCAGTAAATAGTGTCTGGCTGAAAGCGCTAAACACTGCGATACACATGCGTGTGTGGAAGAGGTGCGTCTGCGCAAGCCAARCACAGGACGCAACAGGAGCGCTGCTTGTCTGCTAGGCTGCTATTTACAAGCGCTGCGCGTTATAAATACGCGTTGTAGTTACAGCTCCTTTCCTTTATGCCCCTTAAAGTCGCGGGGCGCAATGTCTGTGCGTCTGCTAATTAACACCTTGCTGTGAGACAAAATGTTGTTGCGATATTTTGTGCCGTTTGCTGKCCTTCATTGTGAAATTAAAGAGCAGCATTTATTTACATTTATTTYTCTAAGAGTTTATTTACATAGAATTGCATATGTGCACATACATAAATATTTATTCCTTACTTGTTTCTAAATAGTTTTCKCTCTTTATTTCATTGAAGGCTATTGTCGGTTACACTGCGCACCTCATTTTGATATTGATTTACACAGTCTACAAGATAAATGCATGTCATTGGTTTTTTTTTTTGGTTTTTTTTTGCCATTTGTGCCAGGCTATGCGTATGTATGCAAAGCGATATGAAATGGGTGCTTATACATATATATATATATATATTTATTTTTAGAATGCAAGTCGAGTGGTTCGAAAGGTTGTTGATTTCTGTAGGTTTAGATAGTAGATATAGGTAGATAGATATTTGTACGCCACTGACTTAATGAATGCCGCCATTTCTTATGGATTTTCAAAGAATTATTAATTTCAATATGGACAATAAAATTAATTAATTACAAAATAAAAAAAAAAAATAAAAAATTATTATTATATTAGCTATTTTGTTGTTTCGTTTCGAATTTTGTTGTATATTGATATGCAATACTATTCATTTAGATGGCGGGTTCGTTGCTTAAGTCTTTTGTTCATATTTTCTTTTTTAGTTTAAATACCCACAGTAGTTAAAGAAATCAGTAAGTAAGTTGAGCATAGCTATGTGCTCAGTACTGTTTAGAAAGTCGAAACTTCGGTATTAGACTCTCGGGATCCCGAAAAATTTGWAAAAATTTCAATAATAAAGTGTTTTATACTGGTCTTTAAACATATATGCACTTTGTATATTTGAAAAATTTAAATCCCGCAAGTTTCAATTTTCGGGATCCCGAMATTTTTTTAAAAATAATTTCAACGTACCTACCYTATGCTTTATATAATCACGTGGTATACTAAAAAAATTAAAACACTTTTCGGGATTCCGAAAGTTTTCAATAAATTTCAACAAAGTAAGCGTTTTTGTATTGCTAYTTTAATATAGCACGCATTTTGCGTATATAATAATCTAAAAAACTCCGGATCCCGAGAAACAGTTCAGTTGTTCATTTAATTTGTAACATTGTTGAGATTTCTATGTTTCCATGAATAAAATCATACATTTATAGTGGATTATGTTTATGGTACATTTCGATTTCCAGAAATAATAAATCTTTATGTTCTAACRACATCTTTCTGGGTACTGAAGGGTGTCCATATTGACTAGTAGTGTCATGCTATTTATGAGTTCTACAAAATACTGAGATAATTGAATCACAAATGAGGTGTGCATACATCAACATGCAACAATATCTGTTAGATTTTTGGATAAGTGTCGATCCATAAAGGCATATGAGTGCTTCAGTGCGAAACATTGGSACTTGTAAGCAAATCCACTGTGCTCAATTTCACCATTATGTTTGCGGATTATTTGCATCAACTCAATGGACATACATGCACACGAGAAGAAGAATACAATTTATTGGCAAATTGCACTTGCAGTCCAGTTCAACAAAGAAGCGACAAGCAAGCAAATGAGCACAACAAACCAATTGAGTGTTGTTTTCTCAAAACAAACAAGAACAGCAGCAAAAATATAACCAAAAAAATAATAAAAAAGAAAGAAATAAAAAAATAATAATAATAGTAACAAATAAATCGAAAGCGTGAACACTCCGTTCGATTAGTATGTTGCCAAGCGGCCACCAGCTTCTTGAACGACTTGCTGCGTTTTGGCGACCACCTTGATTGTTTCATTGTCTTATTGAACAACACAACAACGACGGCGAARTGGTAGCTGGTGGCTGGCAGCGGTCAGCAATAAGCGCGCTAACCTCTGATGCTGGCGACAGACGCGTCATCATGCCAGCGCGCACGACCAATTTATTTCGCTCGCTCATAACCTCACTCTGTACGCGCTACACTATACAGTTGCTGCTGCATTACACAATATGTGCTTGTATATGGTTGTTGGCATTTTGTTTGCCACACCGAACACATGTACGTTGGCGGTCATTACACGCACATAAACACAACGAGAATTTATTGAATTGACTTTGGTTTTGTTGGTGGCAACGCGCYTGCGCTTCCAATGTGACCAATGTTGGGGCCAACGTGCCGGTCAACGGCTGAGCGGCAAGCGTGTCGGTGTTATAGTGGGCAGTCGGTGGCGCACCTATTTCGTACGATTGCTTGAAAGTTAAYATATCCTTGTTGTTGTTGGTATTTCTCTACGGTTTTGTTTGAAATCAATTTTATTTATATTTTTTTCGCTTATTTTAGTTTTATTTATTGTCTGTTTATTGCCTTGTCTTTTGTTGCAACTGTATAGTAGAGCAATTAGTTTCGGTGCTATACATTACTGTTGTTGCAGTTGTTGCATGTTATTGCATTGCAAGCGAAGTTTTATGGCTTTGACTTACAAGTGTGTTATATTTCTGCTTTTGTATGGAAGTGTTCATTTGTATAGAATGTCGTTACATATGTATACTAATATACAAATGTGCTTATGTATCGCTGCRTTGGCGCAAAGGTGAGATGGAGTTAAGTTGTAGGTGGCTTTGTAGAACACAATGGGCCGCTGAAAGTGCCCTTTCTTCGTTGCCATGGAGTTGCTTGTAAGATTTCCGTGTTTACAACGGATAACTGGGCATACCAGAGGAGTACTTATACATAGGTGCGTACTTGAGAAGGTTGAGAGAGAATATGCATCAAAAARATTTTGAAAGCGAAACTTTTCGGAAATGAGAGTAAATAAAAAAATAAATAAAATATTTATTTACCAAGTAGATGAAGAAAATTTTAAGTGAAAATTATTTAAAAAGATACTTAAAAATAAATTCTGCTAATTAAGTACATAATTAATTAATAACTTAATTAACACACATTTTTGATATATTTTTTCAATTAAGTACATAATTAGTTACTAATTTAGCCGAGAAAGTATTTAAGAAACTAATTTGTGCTAATGAAGTAATAAATTAATTAATAATATAACCAACTAAAGTTTTGAAAATTATTTTTTCTAATTAAGAACATTACTAATTACTAATTTTCTCGAAAAATATTTAGAAAATTAATTTGTGGTAATTAAATACATAATCAGTTAATAATTTAGCCAAGACAATATTTAGAAAATCAATTGTTTCTTATTAACTACATAATTAATTGATAATTTAGCTAACAAAAAATTTAGAAAATCAGTTTTTACTATTTTAGTACATAATTAATTAATTCATTAATTTGTACTAATTAAGTACATATGTAATTAATAATGTAACCATAAATGAAAAGATGCATGGTATATATTTTTTTACCATTTTGATATTTTTACTATTTTGATATTTAAAAAATATTTTAAACCTTTCGTTGGTTTCTACTACCAAAATAGTGCAAAGTTATGTTTTAGCTTCAAAATTTTTTTTGKAATATTATTTGGGTTTTTTATTTTAACAAATTTTCTTGCCCCAAGGGTTTCCGCTCTAAATTTATGTACGTTTGCTGTGTTCTTATTTAATTAATTATAACATTATTTAATTAATTATAACAGTTTCCCTTAAAAAAATAAATGACAGCACTGTTAAATCTTTTTAAATTTTGCGAAGCTGACTTGCACCGAGAGCTTTGCGCTGCAAAATGAACCGATAAGTAAATGACCAATTTGATTTTATACTCATGTCTTCATACTCTTTAAATATCAAATAATCTAATCAGCTTTCCGCATTAATTTTTGTTCACCTTTCAATAGGTTTTTTAATTTCACAACAAGTTTAACGCTACTTTGCAGCTTTCAATTCAGATCGCTTCATTCGAGTTTCGGCTGCTTGATGGAGTAGATATTGATTTGAGTTTGAGATTGATTAAACTGTCGCCTTGTTTGCATTTTTTTGCGTCGAATTAGCTAAAAAAGTCAACACGCTTGTCGCCAGGTCGCAGCAGTTGTTGTTAGTTGTTGCTCTTTTTVTAATTATTTTATAAGCCCACAATGCCCTAAGCAACTCGATTTGTCTCAAAAGGCGCTTTAGCTCTTGAACCTACGCAAAATAAATTGAAAAAGTTAACGCCGTATTCACAGCTTAGCCGCTTAGCCGCTCAGACGACAACTTGCAAGTTTTTTCGTTTGAGCTGAAAAGCCAAAGATAATTAAGGCGCCATTGACGCTTTGTGACCTTCTTTGTGTGCAAAGCATACTAGCGTGCTACTTTTTGTTATTGGAAGCTTAATACATATGTGTACTATGTGCACATATGCTGACATGCTGGTATATGACTTTATAGTGTGGGTTGTTATCGCTTTGCTGAGTCAAAAGTATTTATAATAAAAGCCAACACCTACACGCCATAAACATTTTCAACATTTTTATAATGCGTTGCGGTAAATTAAATACTTTAAATGAGCCTTAGATAAATTAAATAAATTCTTTATTCTGCTACGGCTGCATTATGGTAAAATATTGAGTTGACTAATGCGGCAAAGCCCACGTTTGCCGTGGCTAGTTGTCAACTACTGTAAATCTAAAGCAGCATCTGAGTTCAAAATTTTATGTTAAGRCTCTTTTATTATAGCTTAACCTAATCAAAATTTGTTATAAATAGTTCTACAAATVTAACTATTTTTGTGATTTTAAAAACAAGTTCGTGTCTTAAGTCTTTTGAAAATGTAAAATTTTGCCGTGAAAAATAAAAATCAAGCAAGTTACTGCTAATRCAAATACAATTTCTAAATTGCTGTTAGAAACACAAACAAGTTTTGTAGCTAAATCTTCACCATGCCCAAGTGATTTATGGAACATAATTTATAAAAAAAATTTATTATGCAAAAGCTTTATGAAATCAACTATATTTCGCAAATGGATGCAAAGTATTTGCTTGGCKAGTAATTTATATCGCAATTTACTACAAAAATTCTAATTCAAACTGGAATATTAATTTTTATTGCTGCATATGTCATAATAAGRTGAAACAAGTTCGTTGCTTAAGTCTTTGRTGTCAATTTGTTATTTTCATGCAAGTMTTTTAAGTGAAATATATAAATATGTACATAAAATATGTATGTGTATGTAAATTCTTGAAAATTAATAAGCGGTATAATTCCTTGTTTCAGGATTGTTTACGTATGCATATGTAAATTACTGATAATTAAATAAGCAGTTGAATTCCTTGCTCTCAAATTTCTTTCAAAATTTCGGGATCCCGAAATGTAGGGACTGTGTTCGTTTTTTGGCATATATAACAAATATATATAAATTAGTGACAAATAAATAAGCAGTTGAATTCCTTGCTCTCAAATTTTCGCGATTTTGATCATGTCTTCAAATTACTCAAATTTTATATATATTTTTAACAAACATTTTTTTTTATACGTATTTCTACCAAACTAAAGTGAGCACATAATCATTGCGCTAGCAACATAATTGCTTCGCAGAAATACGACTGCCTGCAACTTCTTCTCTCACAGGTGTTGCATTTTTTTCGCCAATTAAATTTACATCAAAGCAAATCAAGTGACCAGTAACATGACATCTTCATCAGTGTGCAGAGGACAAAGCGCAAGAAAAAATAAAAACTGCAAATTTCTGAGGATGATGAAGCTCCATAGCAAAAGCAAATACAAAAAAATGTAAACCGAAGCCACACGCAAAAATAGAAGTCACTGAAGGCAAGCTTCTGGTGGCAACCACATTACAACTTGATTAAAAAAAGCCTTGCCGCATAATTAACACCATTCGGCTGTACAGTAGCTGCTGCACTGGCGCAGGAGCTCGAGCTAACAGAAGCGCCACCAACGCCTTGAGCTGTATGGTGAAGCAGCATCAACAACAATGATGGCAACAACAGCATGACGAACCACAGCCGCAATCACGTCCGGACCGGGCAGCAGAGCTGATGGCTGAATTCATAGGAATTACCAACAGCAATCAAAGGACAACAATTACAAGGGAAGAGTACATCAAAGGGAAGAAGGGTAAAAAACCGTCAGCAGAGAAAAATAAAAAAAACGGAATTTATTTTTACACCTTGAATAATTGCTAAATGAAGGTAAAAAAAAGTTCTATCAAAAAAACAAAAAAAAAAAAACTGTTTGGAAAAAAAATTAATTGAAAAATTAAATAAAATGAATTAAT
>NW_017536407.1:1879858-1888335 GCF_001853355.1 Bactrocera latifrons | reverse complement strand
TTATTAAATATAAAAAAAAAAAAAATAAATAAAAAAATAGTTTTACTTGAAAAAGTGTTTTTGTAATTTTAAATTAATACAAAATTTATATTGGAAGAACTACTGAGTTTTATAATTGTTATTGATGTTTTTCTTACTAAATAGTTCCAAACATRCCTGTCACTTCACTATCATCGCGTGCTACTCACATTGAATTTCTGCCAGTGTAACCTAGAAATTAGCATTACATCGTGATTACACTATTTGCATGCATAYAGCGAATGAACAAAGTACTACTTGTCTGCCTGCCTGCCCACCGACCTACCTACCCTTCTATGGATACCTACTGACACACTCGTGTATGATACCGATTACATATTCCTCCTTCCAAATGCGCTCGTGTGTAATTTAATAATTGCGGTTTGCTGTCGAGCCGGGACATGCGCCAATTGACTCCTTGCGCGCTTAGACTCACCTCAACATTTACATATGCACATAAACATGCACATACATACATACGYATGAATGTAAGTTTGAGCAAAGCAGGCAACAGTGTGGATCACTTCAGCGCAGCGCAGAAGCAAATTGACATGTGAATGTTGAGTTTTTTCGCTGCTGCTGATTTTTTCTTTAGATCAGCAAATCAAGTTGATCGGCCGTCGGTGAATATTCAATGTAAAGTGGCTCCTTGCCGTCAAATTGGCAATGTAGTGGAACAGCTGGCGCGTGCAGAGGTATTTTGTAAAGGCAAAGGGCCGTGCTAGGCATAGGCATAGTAAATGGAATGCAAGTGAGGAGTATTATGGCGAAAGGATGTGCACATGCGATGTATTGAGCCAATGCTACACGCTGTGGTATGAATATATTTCTGCAYTAGTGTGTGTGTGTGTTTGTGCTGGTGTACTGTTGTTCAATTTATCTCGTTCATAGGGACTAATTGAAATTTTAAATAATTATTAGGCACGCAAAGTAATATAAATAATGAGCGCATTTAATGACAATATCATGTTGAAATTGGCGCTAACCACACAAAACACTCACACACCAACACACATRCGTGTGGTAATACAAAATGAGTAATAAGTAATATGCTGTGGCGCGTTGATATAATGCAAGCTTGTTGTAAAATCAGATGTGGCAGAGTACAATATGTTCTTGCAATATTGTGTTGCGGGATCCCGAATTTAGATGCAATACCGTAATTAAAATTGAAGAAATTAATAATAATGCTAATTTCGAACGCAGTTAGATAAAATTTCGAAATTTCCGAAGACTGGAATTTTAAAATCCGGAAATTGCGGGATCCCGAAAATTTGAAGGCAACGGATGCAACCACTTATTTATATATTTGTTTATATATATGCAAAAAGCGAAACAATCCCGAATTTTACAATCCCGGTATTTGAAAAAAAAAAAATTTAAATTTGTTGTTTTGATAGCTGCATTAAATTGTGCAAAAATTTATTTTAAGGAATTTTCCATTTTTACATAATTCAAATAAAATTTGAAATTCCAAAGCGTGACTGTTATGTCTTCAGAATATCTACCAAAATGTTACATGTAACCAACGTAATACCATGAAAGCTGTCACATCATCATAGCTGTCAGTGAAAGTCAAAGAACTGCTGATCAATCATTAAAAGCCTGTCTCTTATACACATCTAGATGTGTATAAGAGACAGACGTAATACCATGAAAGCTGTCACATCATCATAGCTGTCAGTGAAAGTCAAAGAACTGCTGATCAATCATTAAAAAACGCATTACAAGTAAGCAAGTGCGCATGACGACAGCTATCAACTTGTGGCATGCCACATATGTATATATTTGTACTGCTGTTGATGACATTTCAGTTATATTATAGTAATACAGATATGGCAATAAAGCGAATGTAAGAAAATAAAAGCCATAACAGTGACAATGACAGTCAATATGTGTATTTAAAAGCAAGCACTGTATTTCATTTATATGTAAAGAAATATTATCTTGGCTTTGGTTATCGCATTCGAGATAATCTAAAAGTTTCGGTATGTTGCCACTGTGAAGCTATTTGGTGTGGCGACGCTGTGCCGCTGCATTGCTTAGATTTTCCACGCTGATGTTGTCAATATATCTTTTATTACACTTGAATGCACATATACACATATACATACATACATACATATATGTATATGCATAAATGTATTTTAAATCCCAGCGCCACATTGCATTGAMGAGTTTTTGCGGTTGCTGTACATTTACTTTTGCAGCCTCTAACATTGCGGTTTCTACGCGCCTTAGCGCCTTTTGCTGCTAATTCTGCACAATCGCAACTTCATATATGTATATCTTCTCGTCATTTAAGAAAGTTATATAATATTTCAAGTATGTGCAAATGTGGTATTGTTATAAATATCTTATGTAATTAGTTCTATAAACAGTTTGAAGTACCTAGTATATTTAAATACTAGTAATCAAAAACGTCAAACATTATGAAAAGCAAAGTGGAAATTATATTTAAAATTGTAATGATAATGGTAATCATATCAGTAATGGTAATCACAACGGCAAATAGTTTTATTACCAATAGTAATGGAGGTTATATTTAAAAAACTAAAATATATATTGGCAATGGTAATTATATTGTGAATGGTAATAATAACGACAAATAATACGAATTGAAATTGTATTCAAAATTGTACTAGTAACGGTAATTTTATTTATACCGTTTGATAACACTAACATTTTAATTGAAATTGTAATGATAATTGTAGTGGCAAAGGTAATGATATGACTAATGGTAATCGCATCTGGGTCAAATATTTCTACTAGCAGTAAAAAACATAAATTGTATTTAAAAATAAATGTTGTAATGTTAATGGTAATTGTAGCGTTGATGGTAAAGGTAGCTTTAATGATAAGCATCATGTTAATTACGTCAGTACTGGTAACAGTAATCATTATGGTAATTATAGCATAATGTAATGGTAATCGTAACGGTAATTATAACWGCAATGTTTACCATATAAGTAATGATATTGGTAATCGTAATGATAATCATAAAAGTAATGGTTATCATATCAGTATTGGTATTGGTACTTACATTCCTACCGCTGTTTGGCTACTTAGAAACGAGCTATATTTACATTTGTCGATGTTATGAGAGTGCTAGTGGACTTGCATTACAAGTTTAATAATGCTGGTAATTATAATCATAACGTGGACTGATGTAGTAATCTCAAGGTATGATATGATTTACCAAGTAATTTTGGCAATATTAATTTATAGTAATAGCAAGGTAAGCATAGTTCTCTGTCTARTTTTATTTATACTTTTAGATAGCTATTCTAATACTACAATATATTTCTGTGTAATTATTAAAATCATTTAAAGACAGTTAATTAAATTGCTGCCAATCAAATATACACTGGTGCGTGGAGTAATGCTGCGATAATGCCAAAAGCGATAGTAATGCGAATAATAATGTTATTTTGACTAGTCAAACTCTAATGGGTTATTATTAATAATTACTGTAATGTTATTCAGTGAGTTTTACCACGATTTTTCTTAACTAATAGTATATAAATATTCTTGTAAGCATTTATGCCGTGAGAAACTCAAAAGTACTTTGCAAATCTAATTACTTCAAACTAAAGATACAACGATTGTAAACCCGTTTGAAAGCCAAAAATAAAAATAGCCCCTCAAAAACACCAAATACCAATACTGCTTAGCGCTGGCTAACTAAACACAAACGAAAGACTTAAGCAACAAACTTGTTTACGCTGTTAGTGCACCGCTTCGTGGCTAACGTCATCGCGCTGCCGCAAAAGTAGTTCAACAGCAATGGACGAATTTATTAGCTATTGACCGTACAAAATTAACGACTCAATGCCGTTTTCAGTTGCAGCGGGCCAACGACAGCGCTGCCAACAGCAACAGCACCACACACCGCCACATGACATAATCAGGGTGGGCGAACTCAAACACACTTTACAAGCGTTAAGCGGCAATAACGTCAATATTTTTGTAAATATATATGAGTGAGTGGTGCCATTAGTACGAGCAATAGCAACAAAAGCAGTCGCGAAACTAAAACCTGGTAGAATAAAATGGAAAATAAATCGAAAGAGACAAAAGAGTGGCTTTCAAAAGATGGCGACAAGTTGGTTGGTTAAAGTCGGCAGCACGAAAACGAGTTGACACATAGAAGAACAGACGGCAAGACAGGCCAAATGTTAGACGCAGAACGATAAACAACAATAAGCAGACTTGCTGACTTGGCAGAGGTACTAACTGACTCACTACTGGCCTGACTGGCTGGCTGACTGATTGGCTGATCGACTGTCTGACTGACGGTTGTTTCTGCGCAGGCGCGCAGTGCATGGCGCAAAGCCGTTAATATGAACGATAGGCGGCGCAGAAGTTGAATATTTGTTGCTAGGCGAYAGTGGCGCGCGGAGTTGTCGCGTAAGCGGCTTAAATATCAATGACTACAAAAACACAAAAAAAAATGAAAAAAAAAATCGAAAAATCGAACACGAGCATTTGGAGACATTTAAGCCTATCGCCAAACAACCGCAGACACCGTTAATTGGCCGACAGTTTGGCAAACTACTTGCAAATCCGCACACACACTCACACATACACGTGTTGCATGCATGAAAGTAGTCAAATTAACGAACGTGTAACGAGTCTGTAAGGCAAAATCAGCAATAACCARTTGCCAACAGGTACTGGTGTACAGTTATAGTTCGCTGACGTATTGACCGGCCAACAAAGTAGTGTGCTAGCGATCAGGTTAACAGCTAATAGGACGCGGCGCACACACACACTCATGCGCACAAATACACTTACAATTGCCTGCATAGGCATTTAGCGGCAAGTAGATAACGAGTAGTGGCTGAGAATGCGTCAAATCTGTGGCACTGCCACATTATGCCAGTTGGTTGGCTGCCGCACTGTCCGTGCAATTTGTGTTGCAYTAAATGTGACTCATAAATTTTTTCGTGGCATGTGTTGTGCCATGTTGCTGCTTTGTAGCATTTTGTTGCTTGTTTACGACTTTTCTTTTCCACGTTTTTTTGTTTTTGGTTTTCCTTCGCTTTACCTTCACTTGCTTGCGGTAGGCAGCCAGCAGTCGGCCAGTCAGYCTCTTTTATAAGCGCCAGATTACTTATAACGTGTTGCGCTTAAGTGGCTTAAGTAAAGTGGAGACTGTAAAAGTTGCAAAGCTGTTGATAGCAAAAAATAAATAAAATTTAAAAATCGCGCGGCTTTAATGCTGACTGCATGGCGTTGAGTATAGAAATACAAAAACAAAAACAAAAAAAAAATAAATAAATAAATTAAAAACCCCACGAATTAAGCGCTTTTTAAGTGGTTGTTCAAAATTCAGGGCCTTCTGGCACATAAAATGTGAGATTTGTGGAAAAATCACAAGCGTGTAGTGGAGGCAAGCGTGAAGTCGTGAGCAACATATTTTGCGCACAAAAGTGGCAACTGTTGTCAGCATGCTAAACAGCAACGATGACTAGTTGACAACTAAGAAGAGAGGAAGTTCTTGAGGAGTTTAGGAGTTGATAATCAATTTGATTAATGAAATGTATTTATTATATTAGTAAAAAATATTTTCTTTTTTGTTATTTTGCACTTGGAAATGGTTTTTGATTTCGGGATTAGAAAATAGTAGTCCCGAAATTTCGGGATTTGACATAATAATTGCATGGAATAATCAAAAAAAATAAATAATTGAATTCATTTCATAAATTTTTTTTCGGGATCCCGAATTTTTAAATCCCTAAATTTCGGGAAATATTATTTTTTGTTATTTTTTAAAAATTTGTTTGAAAATGTTTTTTGTTAGTAATTCCGAAATTTCGGGATTTGACTAAAAAATGCATGGAATAATAAGTAAAGAAATAATTGAATCAATTTCAGATTTTTTTTCTTGGGGGATCACGAATATGTAAATCTCAAAATTTTGGGAAATATTTTTTTTTTCATATTTTRTTTGAAAACAGTTTTTTATATTATTTTTTTCATTTCGCGATTAGAAAATACCAATCCCGCAATTTCGGTGTTTGAAAAAATAATTGCATGAAATAATAAATAAACAAATAAGTGAATTTATTTCAGATTTTTTTCGGGATCCCGAATTTTTAAATTCCGCAATTTTGGGATTGAAGAATTGGTTTTAGCGATTTTTCCCATACATACTGTGGAATATCAAAAATAAATGAATTTTATTGACATTTCAAATTTTTTGAAGTTGAAATTTCGGCACCAATATTGCGGATATGACTTTTTATTCCTCTTATAAAATGGCAAGTAGCTACCAGTTTCCATTGATAAACTAGAAATGGCTTTGTTTGGTAGAATGAATTGGTTTTTTCTTCGTTAATATTTTTTTCTGAAAAAGAAATCCATTTCTCATAAAAAAATTATTGACTTGCTGGCTTAAGATACCCTGTTGTTATGATTTTATTGCAGCATCCATAWAATCGAAAATAGTTATTATATTTCTAACAAGTACACAAAGTGCCATGACAAGTATCAATTAAAATGTATTTTTTTTTTCAAAATTTAAAATTTTTCTTCCTCCTATTCTTGCTATTAATGAGTTATTCTTTCTATAATATCAAACTTTTTGTCAGCGCATGTTTCATTATTTTCCCATAATACGCTTAGCAKAATTATTATTTTTTAATTGAGACGAAAAAACCGCTTTGCGCTGTTGGATATCGATAGTCGATTCAATATCCAGTTTTTTGGCATTCAAAAAGTCGAAATTTCGACAAGTCAGCGGCGCACAGCGTTGAACAGCCGGTTTGGTCCAGCGAAATAGCAATAATAAACGCGAATGYGGCGTGCTTAAATGACATCATATAGTGAGTTTTATTATTTTTTTATTATTTACTATATTTGTTGTGTTTTTTGGKTGCAAAGAAGTCACCACTTATTTTTGGCTTTGCAGTTTTAGCTTGTTTTCCGATTTCAATCTGATTGTTGGCTTTTATTTCGTGCACTAAATCTTTTTTATTTATTTTTATTTTTGGTTTGTGGTTTTTGGCTTTGGTTTCAGACCMACTTTATACCGCTGTGTTGGGCCAAAAACACAAAACTGGTAAATTCACTTTCGCTTTTGCATCACTCAAAGACCCCAAAACGGTTTTGGGCAACTGCGGCTGCTGCTCGTGCAGTTCGCTTTGTGTTTCGCCTGCAGTTCTTTGTCAGTTCTAAGAACACAGTAAAATATATTTCGGCAATTCATTGCTTGCTTTTGGCAGATTTTACAACTGTTTCGTCTGCATTTAGGGAACGAGAATAATTTATGCAATGCCGAGCGCAGACTGACAGCATCGCAGCGGCCGAAAAGGGTCGCAGCCCGAAAAAAATTAAATAAAATAAAAATGGAATAAAAACATTTTAGCACAGTAAGCATATAAGCGTGCTTAAGCACATCCTCACTGTCTGCGTCTCTTTTTGCATTCTGTATAATTCGCTTTTGTTTGCAGCCGCACCGCAGTGACCACAATTTTTTGGCTGTGCGCAGTTTTAAGGTCAACAGTGAAAGTTAAAAACACCGCATTGCAGTTCACACGCATATTCTTGTTGCTGTATTTTGGACTTATTTCATGCGCTGTTGTGCCTCTTGTTTTACTTTGACCACAAAATCATTGAATTGTATATTTTTCGCTGCTTTTGCCGCGCCTAATTTGCATTAAATTGAAAGTAATTGTCAGCAAGACGCCCACCACTTGAAATACATTACGCTGCAGCGGTATTTTGGCGTTGCGTATGCATGTATGTACATATATGTGCTGGTGGCTGGTGACTCAACAGCCTATTAGTTGGCCAATCTGGCGCGGTTCAAACGCCTACAGGCAAACTAAAAAGCCACATGTATGACATCTACATAAAATAGTGTATAAAATGAACATCAGAATCACATCACCATCACCATCATCATTACTCGCCACCAACATTATTTGCCGCACACAAGTTATTTATTGATTTTTTTCTCATTTTTTAAAGCTTTCCAAAATTGTGCTTGGTTTTAACAAAAAAAAAAAAAAAAAAAAAAAATAATAATAATAATAATAATAATTTTTCCTTCGACTTAATTTCATTAACGTGAATTATGGCCATTATTATTCGAAATTGGTGTTTCGCATATTTTTTTCTTGTATGTTATTTGCTATTTTTGTAATTTGGTTTTCAAAACTTGTTTGCTTACGTACGCTTTGACGCAAGTCTTTGCTTTTGGCTTGCTTTGTGTGGCCGYTGGATGGTAAAAGGAATTGTCTAGTGGGCGTTTTTATGTATTTCAATGCTAACTTCATTTGTATCTTTTCATATTCATGACTGTTATATGTAGTGAACTTACTGTGATATATYTTTGAACTGCTAATATATATGCATATGCTAGAAATGTGCTCAACAGTTTCTCATAAAACCAAATGTCAATAGAATTCGCCTGCAATTTTTCTTATTGGATTTTTTAAATATAGATATGT
>NW_017536407.1:1876974-1878647 GCF_001853355.1 Bactrocera latifrons | reverse complement strand
TTAATTTTGTTTTTTAAATTTATATTTTTTTACGACAAACATGCTGATAGAACACGTAATAATAACAATACACACCAAAAAGGCGTGAAAAAGCTGATGTTATGGTACCTGCGTCTGTGTTTAGTAGCAAATCAAGCAATAAAAAAGAACTTTAAACTGAATGGAAAACGATTTAAAAAAAAAAAATAAAAATGAAAAAACAATAATTTTTTGCTGTAGCCCATTTTAATTATTTTTTTTGCCCCAAAAACTCAAATTTCTTTTATTGAAATTAATTGATTTCTTAATTAAAAATTACTTATACGCCAGCATAACGATTAAAACAGCGCTCATATATATACAACCAGCATTAATAAAAGTCATGAAAGTAATTAAAATACACAAATACACACGCAAATAAATAATCAAATTTTTTTTTTCCAAATTATTCACATTCGCACCGTGTATGCTGCATGCTATTTATGGAGCACAGCCACCACCTTCGCCTAACAGCCAAGTTCGCTGCTTAAGTCTAATCTTTTTCTGTTGAGCCGCACAACAATCGCACGCATAGACAAGCAATATTTTATGTTTACCTGCCAAAAGCATTTATTAACAACAGACACACATTTCGCATAATTAAATGCAGATGCTGCTGATTAAAGCCTTATTATAGTTAACGTGCAAGTGGCATAACGGTACGCGAGGGGTAAAGCGACGGCAAACAAAAGGTAAGAGCAACAGCGTTTGTATACGTGTGCGGCTTTGGCAAAAGCGTTAACAAGTGGCGTAACGTTTGAGCTGCGAAGATAAAAAATGAAAAATTGCGAGCAAATAATCCAATAAGAAATCGCAAAAAATGAGAAGAAGAAAAAACATAAAATAAAGGCGAGTGAAAGTTTTGCAACACCGCTGCTTTGTGCGCTTTCTTGCTGTACTGTATTTATATATTTTTTAAGCGATATTTTTTTTTTGGCAAAATGAATTTTGCTGTTGTAAAACCTATCAGCTTCATGGTTGAGAAGTGATACAAGCAACTTTTGGTACAATGTTGTTGTAACTAACGATGGTATTTGAAAGCAGATAATTGAAGCGGAGATTAGTAGGAGGGTAGTGTGCGGGTGTGGTGTAAAACAAAAATTATACAATTTTTTCGGCTTTGAAGAAGTAAAATCATCTCACTCAGATTTGAAGATGATGATGTTTTTTCTTCTGAAAAAAATAGCTTCAATTCAAGAGAAGTATATGAAAGAGAAGCCTAAAAATTGTCTATTTAGAAGCACGAGGAACTGGTTATATAATATCAATGTCTCTATTTTTCGGTTTTCGGCACAACTGTATTTACTTAAGCTACAGAAATTGAAAGCTAAATGCGTGAGTAAATAAACAAGCAGACAATTGAAATGAAATTAACATYGCCAAGCACTCCAACGAGTGTATGACAAAAACAATAAATTGGAAAGATAAATAATTGGAGAAGAATTGAGGCACTCGGAAAASGAAAACAGAAAATAGGAAGTTTGAAAAAAAGTCATTAAACAAGCAAAATACATAAAATAAATGGTATTTAAAGAGGGAGAAGTAGAAAATTTGACAATAAAAAACCTTCGTGGTTAAAGCTTTGAAAAAAATATAAGTAAAAAAAAAAGGAAGTGAAATTATATTAAGGAAAAAATATAGAAAACTGTGATTTA
>NW_017536407.1:1873976-1876483 GCF_001853355.1 Bactrocera latifrons | reverse complement strand
AAGAATTATCTTTGTTGTCTTTTTAACTTTTGTATATTTTTAGTTTTTTTATATTTTATATTAATATGTATGTCTAGTATTTTTTCTTTATATTTTTTTTTACTATATATTTCTATTTATTTTTGTTTTTTCCTTAATTTTTTTTAAATCTCTCAATTCTGTTACGATCTCTATTTGTACACCCATCACAAGCGCCAAAACTGACGCCACTTGCAGWGCCAAGTGCGGCGCGCTTTTTTGTGTTTCTTTCCTTTATTTTTTATTTTTTACTTTTTTTTTAATTTTTGCTCGCCGCAAGAAAGTAATTGCTGTTAATGTGCGCTGTTCATATGCTCTGCAGCAGCAGCAACATCTTCGTGCAGCATTGCCGTTTCGCTGCTTTGCCTTTTGTGTCATTTTGACAGTCGTCGCTCTCGCATATTTCTTTTTCGTAGCTGCAAAACAGCAAATTTTATGTAAAGTGTGTCACGACGCCACTTTGTCAACGACTTTAATGAGCAACAAAAAGCTTAACTCAGTTAAACGCAACATAACACACACACGACAAACAAACAACAACGAAACAAGCTAAAAGTGTGTGGGCACCCTGCAAAAGCGCCTCAATACCACAAGTATGTTGTTGCTTTGTTTGTCTATCCGCCAACGGGCTGTCATAATTTGGATTCAATATAACATCTTCGCAGCCACACAAACACACTTCACATTGTAATTKTTGTTGGTTTTGTGTTATTTATTTATTTGTCGTTTGCTAAGTGTTTGGTGTTGAAAGTGAAACTTGGCTTTTGTTATACGTTTGCGTTGTACGTTTACTTTCAGCTGTCACTGTTGATCTTTGCTATTTTTTCGTGTCAAAACAGTTGCACAAATCCAAGCAAGTGACAAGTAATAAATAATACAATTTGTTATTAGTTATAGCGGTCACTTGGCGCAGCCTTCAACTAAGCAATTTGCAACAAACTTTGATGTTTTGTCACATGCTTAAATCTTTTGCTGTTGTGCAATGCAACGCTCAGTCAGTTAGTTATTTATGAAATAGCAGGACAARCAAAGCGCAAAATATATCTGTTACTCTTCTAAGCTTTCTACAAATAACGATGACAAGCTGAATTTTTATTGAAGATTTTATTTTATTTTATTTTTTTTTTGTACCGAAAAGCAATAGAAATATAATCTAACTATCGAGTGTAGTTATTATATTTTATTCGTTTCACCTAAAATAAAATTATTTTCAACTAAAAATTTTAAAAATATCTAAAAATCAAGTTTGAGAAATGTTTATTCGATTGGATGAAACGCCTGCTTAAGTGCATAACATCAAAAGGGTACTATTTTTACTTTTGATGTTATGCACTTATGCAAGCGTTTCTTCCAATCGCCTAAACATTTCTTAAACTTGATTTTTGGACTAGACTTTGGCTCTTTCAAGAATTTTCATGCATTTTTCTAATTTTTGAAACAGGCCAAAGGGAACCACATCTGGTGAATATGAATACTAGGACATCGTTAGAGTATTGGTTTTTGTACAAGAATTCATGAGAAAATTCTTTGATAAAGTACAAGTAATCCAATGCAACTTAGCTTTTAAATTGAATGACTTCAAATTCTCCTCCGGCTAAACACAGTTATTTAGAATTACTTCTTTTAACCAACTATCTAATATGACGCATTAGTGAATATATAAAATATTTTACTTTTATTAGAAACTCATACCAACCTGTCTAACGTTAGCAGCAAGCCGAATAAGCAGTTAATGCAGCTGAAAATTGTATCATATTTCAGAGGAATGTATACGAACATACTAAAAAAATKGCCAATTTGAGGTTTTTAAAATTCCTTTCAATTTTTGAACACACCTCTCATATCTCACCTCTATATAAATGCGAAGGTATAACTTAAATAGTTATATTTCACAAAATGTCTATACAAAAGTTAGTAGMAAGCGAGATCTCTGGAAAATAGAAATCGTATAGTACAAAATAATTGCTGTGGATTTTTATTTTTTTCCGTATTCCGTATTCCGTCCACGAAATTTCCTTCTTGAACGCATTGATAAACAGACCTTTGACTAATAACTAACGTTAGGCGTTCACTTGAGAAACAACTGAAACAAGACCTCGAGCTAGTGCTGTTTTTTTCTTGTTTCCTGTATATTTATTGTACATGAAATAAAAATATATCTATCTATCTATCCTTTTTCTTAGAKAAGTCAAATATTTTTTCAATTAAAATATGAATTATCCGAACACTCAAAAAATACAAATATTTACAATATTTGCTTTGAATTTTTCGGAAATAAATAAAAATCCACAGGAGATCCATCTGGCGAATATAGAGGTTGGGAAATTGTTAAAGTTGGTTAAATTAAAAACATTTGATTYTTTTTTTTTGGAGATAAGAAAACTCATGTTCTGTGGAAGAGAAAAGCTTAATTTATAAAAATTTCAACTCTGAGAGATTTTATTTTATTAGAATGACTATATAAACAAGTAAAAAGAGCTAAGTGACTG
>NW_017536407.1:1871263-1873256 GCF_001853355.1 Bactrocera latifrons | reverse complement strand
ATTTGCCACTCTTATCCTTGCGCTGGCTGAGAAAACTCCAACTTATTATTTTCCCTCAAATAATTTTTAAATCTTCAGAAAAAATAGTGCAATAAAATTACATTTTTCAAAAAAATTTTGCAAACTAATACTTTTAATAATCCACTCCAATACTTTTTTTTAGTTAAAATTTACTTCACATTAATATAATCTTTAAATGCAAAAACTGGGAAATTTTAATAAAATTGTTGTTAAAAAACATTTTTTCTAAGTACCAATAATAATTAAAATTAAATTAAATTAATTTCGCAAATCATAATTTTCACTCACCATAACTTTCTTGCAATCGAATCCGAATTTAATACATTCTGTCACCGGCCGCGCGCTACTCCACACACACAGCGAGACACACGCTTCGAGACACAGTTAATTCCAAATCGAAATCCAAAATCTTTGCTTGGAGACCGCGCACAGCGCTCCGACTATTACTTGAACACAATTTTCTTTACTTTGCAAATTTTTGCTGTTGTAAATTTTTTGCACTTTATTTTTAAACTAATTTGTGAATTTTTCAGTTGTGTTGTKTTCTATTGCTGTAGAATTGATTTGAATTTGCTTTTCGTGCAAATCGAAACTTTCACTGCAATTGGGAAGGGAAGGATGAAAAATTAAGAGGATTTATGAATTTCTCATTTAAATTCCAAACACCAGACACACGTTTGAACACAATGAACTATTTGAATTCGACGAACAAACTGCGATTTCGCCGTCGAATTTCTGAACACAATTTAAATGTAGCTTTGCTTTGTTGCGCGGCTCAACTATTTGCAGAATTTTCWAAGAATTTCTCTATTTTACAGGCACTTTGCAGAGGAATCTTTCACTTTACTTGAACACTTTGAATGTATACTTCAGCGAATATATTATATATATATATATATATGTATGTGAGTATTGGCAGTTGAGTAGGTATATATATGTAYGTATGTATTTATATGACACGCAAACGTCCGTTCAAAGAAAAGAAAGAGATCCGCACCGTACGCGCGCCGTTGGCGAACTGAATTTACAAAGCTCCGTGGCACGGCGACGCACCGAAAGCTAAGCGCTATGAAGTCACCGAAGCGAGCAGCATACTTGGCCACCTCAGTCACTTAGTCAGCGCAGCGGCGGCGTTGATGGCAGTGTTAGCAGTTGGCTATTGGCTTTAGGTGCTTGCAAAGAGCGTGGCGAGAGTGCAGAGCGCAACAACTTAGATGAGTATGAGGCTTTACAATAGCCTAATGCTTGAGTATGTGTGTGTGTGTAGATATGTATGCGCGCTGGCATGTGGGTTTAACGGTGTGTGTTTCTGCACTTGAGCGCACCTTAATCTTTTTCGCCACATACACACACACACACACACACACGCACATACAGTATACATATTTGTAACTATATTCGCGTTGACTGTGTGTGTGCGGATATTTGCTATTTGCTCGTTTGCTGTTAGGCAATAAACGCTGCGCGTTGACTTCTTAGCCTACGCGGGCGCGCGCTCAACCCGCGCACCAAAGCGCACCAAACCTGTGGTCCATTTTTGGCCACTGCCATCTACAACGACTACTACTTTTCGCTTCACCTTCTGCAGCGCCCACATCTTTCCCTATCAAGTAGTACTATTTCTGCTTCTGCGCCTCCCTCTTCTTCTGCTCCGTCCATTGGTCATGTTGCCTCTGCATTAGCGCGCTAATAAAAGTCATTGATGTGTTGTTGATATTGTTGTTTTTCGTACGAASTAAAGTTGGCTGCTGCAGAGGCCGCTTGGAAATGGAATCGCTTAAACGATTTTTTTTTGTCTGCCTTGGCTGGGTATTTTCGGCTGAATCAAGTTTATTGCCGCAATTTCTAGAGTAGGCTGTGGATGGTAGCGATGGCTGCGCAGCAGTGTTGCGCGGTGCAGGCGGCAGCATTTGGCTAAAAAGTCATTTATTAGCGCTACATTTGATCATCGCTGGCGTATTTGTTGGACATC
>NW_017536407.1:1869548-1870482 GCF_001853355.1 Bactrocera latifrons | reverse complement strand
TAATTTTAGTTTTAATTTTAAAATAATTAAATTTTAATTTTAAATTAATTTCATTTTAGTTTCAATTCTAACTAATTTCAGTTATTTACATTTCAATTGACTTAGTAGTAAGGTCATATAGAACTTTCAAGCAGTGTTCTAGMTGGCTCCAGAAAGCAGACACTCACACTCGTTTACCTCAGCGCAAGCAAAATATGTTGTTGCGTTAGTCATCATTGGTGACAACGTAGGCGCATCATCATGTCTTCATTTCAAGTTATTGAAACACACGTCAATGCAACATTATAAACTTATGAATAAATGTGTTATAGAATAAAGAAAACCCGTTGCTGCTTTTCGCATTGCTGTGCGGCAACAAAAGACTTAAGCGACAAACTCGTCATTGGTTGGTGCAAAATAATATGCAAATCTTTACAGTGAAAAGGCGAATAGAGAAATAAATACAAGTAAAATTTGATACATTTCTATGAAGAAGAACCGCTATGCGCGTCAGCTGCTGAGGCGGCTCATATAACATGCACACATTAGTTGGCTACACCAATAAGGAAGCCCATTAGACTTAAGCAACAAACCTGTTCAACTGGATKTGGTTATTTATTGCATTTTGAATGCTGAAATGTGTGCTAATGAGTGGCTTAGAAGCTTTACTTCTATTTTTATTATGATACATACATAATGAGAGATTTTGGATACATTGAAAGCATATCAGTACAGAATGAGGCTGCGGTAAGCCAATAGTATTATGCGTATGCTGTTCTATTTCCAATTATTTGAGTGTTTATTGAATGGTTAGTTATGTGAATACTAAAGAAAAAAGTTCAATGTGTGCTAATTTATGCCTAAAGAGGTTGCTTAGACGCTTTTATTAGAATGTCTTTCATTTAAGAACGTCAAAAATCTTTGTTCMAATTCGAAATTTTTTGTAAGTAAATTC
>NW_017536407.1:1862463-1868937 GCF_001853355.1 Bactrocera latifrons | reverse complement strand
AAAAAAAAAAAAAAAAAAAAAAAAAAAAAAAAAAAAAAAGATTTTAAACAAACATTTTTTATATTTTCTTGTGAAAAAATTTGGGTTAAAAATTTACAAATGCTAAAAACAAAAACAAAAAAAATAAATCCGAAAAAAAAAATGTGGTCACCAATTTTTCCACGTCAAAAATTGATTGCAGCATAATGAAGTCATTTCAACGCCTACTTTCCCTCCACTACAGAAAGATTGCCCGATAATTTGAAATTTCAACCTACACTTTGCACAAATTTTGTATTTAAATATTTATTTTTCCTGCCCAAAGACACACATACATACGTGTACACAGGAGATGCACGCTTCCTTTCGTCAAGCGTCACAYAAGCGTCAAGCCGAGAACCCCTCAGCACTGATCATAAATTTCACGTACGTATGGACATTTTTCATTTATGTGGCAGGTCTCCGGTGTACGTGTCACACATATGCAATTCGTGTATGCTACCACAAAGTGTGTCCCTACGTCGCAATGAAATAGTGAAATTTGCAGTCAATCGATGCGTGCAAATATTTATGRTGGCCATAATGATTTTTTATACAAACAATTTTAGTGAAGCAACAAATTGCGCGTGCAACCCCCACAATTGCAGGCAGCGATCAACCGAAATACAACACACACACATGCGCGCACGTACATAATTGATGTATGCACCGTGTAGCATGCCGCATAGGTTTAGTGCAGCAACGTCTTTTGGTGAGTCAGAGACGCGGTGGCAGACAACGTCGCTGGCGTTACTTGGTACTGGGTGAAAATTAACAAGGCGTAATTAAAAATGTGCAACGCATGCATGACAATGAGGAAGCGCAGCAAAAATGAAGCAGAGAAATCGTAAAAAAAATATGAACCCAGTGCGGAAATTGAGTTTTCTCCTTATAATATCACGCACACAAACATTATGTAAAGTGAAATAGCAACTATCGCATGCCAAGCGCTSAACGCAAGCTGACTGCTGCTGCTTATGCATGTGCGTTTGTATATCTACYGGCGTAGTGTTTGCTGTTTATGCCGAAAATGCTGAGCTCACGCAATTTTTCCTCACTTAACATACTGGCCATGCGTCCATGCTGGGCGTTTAATTAGCACAAACATGGGTGGACGCTTGCTTCGGTCCTCTGCTCATTTAGCTCATCATATTTTGGCGTTGTTGTAATGAAGATGTTTATCGAGCCGCATAATTTAACATAAACCAACAGCTAAAGTAAATCTTAATGTTTTGCTTAAGTAAATACAATTTATGCGTTGACTATTTGAGGGCATTTATAGGCAGGTACCTAGAGCACCCTTCGAGCGAAGTGCAACGCAGTGGTGGCTTGACGCACGCTCGGGTGTCGGGTGTGGTCCACACGCATGCTGGAATGTTGTTGTCGGTCTCAGCTGCTCACTGTCGCTAAAAGCTGTGAACATTCGCTGGCATGTGTGATATTGAGGACTTTTAGCGGCAAACAGATCGCAACCAATACAAAGTAGCTTTCATATACCTTTATATGTATATATATAGTACATGAAATAATATAGTACAGAAATAATAATACTTGCTTGAGTACTCAAAAACGCAGCAAATTATGCAATAGAATTGCAAGTGTAAATTTGGGCTGAAATTAGAGCTTTGATTTCTGCTTGATAGCGGTGATGCAACCGGAAATTGAGAGATAATGTTTGTTGTTTTGTTTGTTCCTCTTTGTTGTAAGCAAAACTGTTCATATAATAATTTGGAATATTTCATTATGAAATTGTTACACTCTGCGCTTTTAAGTCCTACCCTATGCCCTTACATGTGTACTGGTTGAGAGCAAGGTGAAATTGTAGCAACCAAAATTCATAAAAAACACAAGAAAACAACAAACTGTCAGAGAGTTGTGACATAATTTGAGTTTAAAGGGCCAATATGGTAATCTTTTTAATTTTTTTTTGTTTGCATTTTCTGTTCCCTTATACCCTTAGAATTAAAATAGAGACCCACTYTACCATTTGAAGGTTTTAAAAAAGGCCCAAAAATAATAACACCACTCGGTGTTCGGAGTGCACAAAAATTTACTGTTTTGTCCTAAAATATGTAAAAYATTTGTGTGTTTGGTGTTTGGTATAATTGCCAAAAATCGACTAGTTTGGGTGCTCTTAGAAGAAATGTATTCAAACAGTTCAGTACAGATATTTTCGTCTAAAAAATATAGAAAAATGCCGATTGCTATTTTCTCCTTATCTTCTTCCTGATATATGTAGAATGCATAATTAGTATATGTACTGATTAATACCATCACGATGGCATATTTTTTGAAATTCAATCCTTCTTACACTTCATAAAGAATTCAAAACTCTTTTAGGTCCATCAGACCATTCAGGGTCAACTTTTATTTTCGTTTCTCTATTTTCATTATTTTTATTTAATAATTTTATAGGATTATTTCCCAATGTGTATAGGTAATGATCTCTGTAGTGACAGTTGCCACTATTCGTTTGCCATGTGAGAAATATAAAGCTAATTTTGGCTAGAATATACATATCGATTTTTGGCCCTAATTTAGTTTATGTTGAGATAAATATTTGACGATGCATATTTATCGCATTATAAGTAGAATAGGTGCCAAAAATGTATATAATCCATCTACAACTACCTTTAGTTATCATATAAGCAGTACAAKTAATAATTTTCAACACTTCTGCTGACTACTTGAAATACTTCGCATTATTTTTAGTTCCTCAAATGTACACAACTGCGCTCACTTTTATTTCTTTATTAGTAGTGCTCTAAATTTTAGAAAAAATATTAATTTTTTGATTAAAAATCACGYCAAATTTTACTTTTGCACCGTGCAATATCTTTGCTTTATATTGYTACCAATTTAACTGCTTTTATTTACATGCAGATCGTGCTATAGTATTTGTTAATTTACTTCTTTTTCGAAAAAAATATGCGCTTACGAATTCAAGTCGCGCCGTCAAGGACAACTACTTCACCTACATTTCGAATGCAACGCCAACGCCTTGACTCAGCGCCGCGCGCTTATAAACAGCTACAATACTACATATATGTATATATGCACTAGGTGCGACGGTCAAACCAATACACCTACATGAATATATCTACTTCACGCATAACAGTTCATTCAGTTCATGCTGTTTAATATATGTGCACCGCTTTTGTTTCAACAACCAGTTCAACAGTTGAGCGCCGCTAAATTTATGCTCGTTTCATTCATAAACGAAAGCTTAATTAATTAAATATGCGACARCAGCGCGCAAGAGTCACTTCCACCAATACAACAGCAAAAACAACAAATACAGCATCTACTCTAAAAAAATATAAAGCAAAAACGCATCTGTTGGCGTTTTAGTCAAGCGCGTTGCCAATAAAGTTCAAGATTTGCAATGTAACTATTTTGTTGTAAARCCGTGCCGTGCCTGTCAACACTGCCGTGATTGTTTTTACTGTTGTAATATCGTACACATTTATGGCAGAAGCGTGCCACAGATGCAGCTGTCGATATGTTGGGGCACCATACACACACTCGTATGAAACAAGCTGGTGGCAGCAAACATTGACACTGCTGCCACCAGCTAATTTACTTCTACTATTATATTTGTTGTTTTTGCGCTACAGTTATGTCATCACGACAACTTTGTAGCAGCTTTAATAGGCTCTTTATGCATTTAATTTCGTTTTATTTGCGCTTAATTCGTCAGCGTTCACTTTAAACGCACTCGGAGGAAAGTAAAAGCGCATTGCCGCAGGTGATTGCTCGCTCTGTTCCGAGTTCGTTGCTTAAGTCTAGTGTTTGTAATGTGCTTCCTTGTGCTTAGTGTCGCCTGCACATGCTTTTCTTAATTGACAAATTAGCGTGATTACTTTGTGCTTTTTGTTTTGTATAGCTTTAATTGTGTGTGACGTGCAAAGGAAATGTTTTCATTTGTTTTCTTTCTTTTATTTTTTTGTTTTCGTTGTAGAAAGACAAAAWAGTTCACGGCAATTAATTTCGCTTGCCAGCTTTCTCTTGATTAAATAAGAGTGATAATATCATATGAGGCATGATTGTGACGTATGGAGTTGCGCACTTTTCGCATTAATTGTCTTCCATGACATAAGCCATTTAATGCAGATTAAGACTTGATACTCCAGAATTATTGAGACATTCATGATAGAGTAACTTACTTTGATGTGCAAAGAGGGGCTTAAGGCTTMAAGGCATACATATTTTGGAAAATCGGATTTGAGGTTGTAAAATATATTGCTTAAAGCACTCTTTTATTCTTACTAATTATACTGTGGGTATACAGCTTCTTTATAAACTAACTGATTTTTCGTGGATTTTAATAAAACATTTACGAATTGTATATGCGAAATGCAAATAATATTTAATCGACTCATCAGCACTTGGACAGAACTAAAGAATTTCAGATATTTTAATCCTTTGAAGCGAAGCACATGTTTTCGTTAAAAATAGCTCAAGATCAAAGTTAAACCGTTCCCACAATGGTCGGGCCTACGTAACCGGAGCAGACCSGGATTTTATGCGAGAAAGGACTGTGAACTTGGCAGATTTCTACCTTTACAACAACAACAACATCAAACTTAAACTCTTTCGGCGGTCTCTCTAACGCTTTTACTACTTTCTAAGCAAATTGTGGGCAGTAAGCAGTTCTGCATGACATCTCAATAATTCGTATGTCTGTAAACACTCGAACTAGATCCTTAGTTTTTGGTATGTTGATTTGAAATTTTGCATAGATTTTTTTTTCAAGGGGTTTTTCATTTGTCGGAATCAACTATACACTGCACTACCCTATGGGTGTAGCTGCCATATAAATCACCTCTCAAAGTTCTTGTATAGGAAACTTGTTTATTTGGCAAGATTTCTGCATGAAATTAWGAGCGGGTTGTTGGGTAAATCAATCCTACAATCCCGAAAGAATACATTCAGATCRGACCACTATAAGATATAGTGGCCATACAAATTGACCGCTCAAAATCTAGTTTTTGTATGSAAAACTTTTGTATTTGACAATATCTCTTCACGAATTTTGAAACATATTATTGCTTCGAATAGTCCAATAACCTCTGCAGAAATTATTCATATCGGACCGCTATAACGGATAACGGATAGCTACCAATAAAAATTACTTTAAAAAATTAACTTTTGTATTGAAAACTTTTTTATTTGGCAACATATCTTCACGAAYTCTGGGGCGGATTTTTCCTTAAAGCAATTCTATAATCTACGAAGAAATTGTTCCGATCGGACCGCTATAGCATATAGCTGCCATACAAATTGAACGTTTAAAAGCAAATGCATGTATGGAAATCTTCTTCATTTGACGAGATATCTTCACGAAATTTGTATAAATTATTAACCCAAGCAAAATAAAAATGTCTAATATTATTGCTTTATTACTTTTTTATTTTATTTTATTTTTTTTTTATATATGAAATTTGACTAAGTCGTTAATTTTCTCATCATTTACTTTGATTTTTACCTAATTAAATTTTTTTTTTTAATTTTGGTATGCATTTATTTTTATTTGTGTTATATTTTATATATTTTTATTAGGTTTTACTAGTTTTTAATTTTTTTTGTTATTATTTGTGCATAGTGCTTACAATATTTTTCCATAATAATCATATAGAATATATACTTCATTATAATATTTGCACTTCCACTCAAGGTTAATACAAAATTAGTTTTTCCCCTTTGCAGAAAATTGCATACATTAATTCTGCCTAATTATATGTATTTAATATTTGAATTTAAATACAGCGGACCAAATAGGCACCATTAAAAGCAATGTTAAATAAAAACAACGAAATTGCCAAAAAATTGCGATGATTAAGTGCAATCAATGCCAACGTAAATTAGGCCAAATGCATGTGACAAATTAACCGTAGAGACCCTTAAACAACAGCTAATTTACAAAACACGAATAAAAAAAAAAAAAAACAATAAAAGAAATTAACAAATCAAAACATTATTTAAAAAAAAATTAAAAAGCAAACCGAAAGCAAAGTTGAAAAAATATTGCAAAAAATTGTGCCAGTCAGGCGAAATGTCAAACAGACRAGCTAATAAATAAACTTTCGCAAGCAGCAAATAATATGCACATTTATACTATGTATATGTAAATATATAGGTACAGACGTCACTAAATGACGAAGCCAATGGCGGAATTCAGCAAAAAAGCAACAACACAAGACAATAAACTCAACTAGCAACAATAGAGTTGCAGCGAACGTGATTATAACAAASTGAAGCCGCAGATTAGCTATTAAAWTGTTTTCGATTTATTTTTATATACACTTTTAGGGCGCATGCACTAAAGTAATAAAAGCAACGAAATAACTGTTTGTTGAGCAGCGATTCGCAAAAACTGTAAATCATTGAAGGCAATTTCGTGCACCAAATGCGTGATTTAGGTGGCAAAAAACAATGAAAATGAACGCAACAAAA
>NW_017536407.1:1856938-1861441 GCF_001853355.1 Bactrocera latifrons | reverse complement strand
ATTCATTTGTAATATATTTTTCAACAAAACTCGCGAAAATGCTCGAAATTCAAATTATAACGCAAAACCCTAACGAAAAAGTAGTTTAAAATAAGCGCTGCTATGAACTCCAACAACAATGTGCAACGTTGAAAATAATTTATGCGAAAAATTGACTGAAATCTATACCAGTCATTACGTAATCACACATACAAGCGCAGTTTGAARTGTTCAAATGTAATGCACACACTCYAAAGCGAGCGTTTTACTTAGCCAACACGTACTTAGTTGAGCCAATATACATGCGTGTGTGTGTGTGAGTTCTCGTTTTCATGTGGGCGTGCATTGCAAGTGGCAAAATTCCAGTTAGACACAGAGCACACAATAGTTATTGAATTCAGTGCATGTTTGATAAAGCAAATTGATTTTTCAAATATTGGGCACACAAATACACAAAATTTTTATTTGCACTTTGGTTAGCAAATGCTTTTTTGATTTTTTGGCACTTTAGAATGCGGATCTCTGACTTTTCGAGATTTGCGCTGACAATTTGCTAGTTAAATGGACTTAGACACACATACATTTACTTTGATATATATATCTTATATATATAAAATTTTTATTAACACATACGCTGAAGCACAGCATCAGCAGCACACAGCTTTAGATATGCGCAAAACTAAGCCAGATCACCGAGTGTGTGTAAGAATTACAATGGGAAAACTTTACTTAAAAAATTTTTACTATATTTCTTTTTATTTTTTCTTTTCCACTTCTCTTCCTTTCACAAACGCAACGAACGATTTTCACACATCTCACGCGTACGCGACGCCAAGCAAAGACGAACTGACTTGACCAGCTCAGCTTAGTAGCTCACTTTGGTGTTGGGCATGCAACTCAATGTGGCTTAGATAAATCGGAATAGATAGTTAGGCAGCTAGAAAGAGGCTAACAAACAGATCTCAGCCAAATGGCGAGTGCAATTCGCCAGCGGACTCACTGCTCGTCGACTGTTGCTTTTGTTGTTGGCCTCAAATGATAGATAATGCTTAGTTAGTTATCTGCGACAGATTTACTCGTTATGGGAGAGTGCATTTGCGGCGCTCACGTGTAAAAACAAAGTAATAGAAAAGACGAGGCGGCCAACAGGTTGCTTACGAAGGGAGCACGAAAGGCAGCAAAGTAGTAGAAGGGTAAAGAGATAAAAAACGATAAAAAGGCGAAAAAATGAGTGAGAAAATACGAAATAAAATACAGAAAGGAAAAAAACCCACTAACGATCAGCTGAGCTGCAAAACTCAGTTGCGCTGAAACGAGTTCAATTACAAATTAGCTAAAATTGTATGATGTGATTGTTTGATACTGTCAAAAAAGAATGAACATACACAAAAATATAAATTTAATAACCGGATAAATGTTTAAGTGGCAAAGCAGCTTATTCAATAGACAGCTGAGCGCTGATTTTGGTTGCAATACGTGATAACAACAATGCAAAGTCAGCTAGTTAACATACAGCTTTTAAAAAYAAAATAGATATTTATTAATTTTTTTTTAGATTTTGTTGTTGTAATTTTGTTTTTGTTATTCCTAATAATTTTTTGGTATTGAAAATCATTTTTTATTGTTGCCAATTATTTGCTGTTTTTGTAGTCAATATTTTATTATTGTAAACAACTTTTTATTTTTCCTTRCGATAGATACACACAAAAGTCAAAAGTGCACTGCGTGCGCTGAGCGCGTATAACACTTTTGGTGTCAACAGTTATACGCCAACACATGCCCATAAACTCTCACAGCAACACATACACTCATATAGCAGCTCCAATACACATTTTCCATCAAAATGCTCTGCATAACGTTTGTTGTGCGTGAATATGAAAATCTACAGGTTTTTCTTTGGYCTCTCTCATTTGCTTTGGCATGACTCTGGGAAAATAAATATTTGCTTTGCTTACATTGYCGAGCGTGAAAATCCAATCAGTGGCCGGTTTAGTGCTAGTACGTCTATTCTACACAGATCTGTTTGCTCTGCACTTACTTATTTATTTGTTATGTAAACATTTTTTTTCTTACAAGAATTTATAAGTATTGGGAGCACTCAAGTGCTTATTGATACCTGACAGACTAAAAGTTTCACACAATTGACTTGCGTGAATGGGGAAAGAGTAATATAATCKGGAGAAGTGTATAAAAATATATTTTTGGTTAAGTATCTAATAGTATCTTGACAAGAATGACGGCAATTAAATTAGTTAAATTTAAATTTTCAGGTACAAGGCAACCCAAGTTTGACGATAATGCGAATTTATTTCTTTCAATTAAAAGGAAACCATAACCATGAAACAATTTTTTTTATCTTTTTTTTTACAAGTGGCAACTCTAAAAAAAATAAACTATAAATCAATTCATTTTTGATATTATAATTCATATTTTTTTCACAAATTTTTAATTTGAGAAGTGTCAACTCTAAAAAAATAAACTTCAAATTAAAATTTTTTAATTCCAAAATTGGTTATACCTTGAAGAGGATTTCCGAAGGAAAATGTAGAACGTATAAATTTTTTCAAAATTTATTTAAAAAAAAATTTTAAAGTGGTAAAGAAAAATAAACTTCAAACTAAAAGTTTGTAATTCTATAATTTATTATACCATGAACAGGCTTTTCAGAGGGAAAGGAGACCATATCAAGTATATCGCTATATATAGTATACGATTAGCGTGTCTAGACCACCAAAAATACACGRATTAGTCCCACAGTTTTTGAGATATTAAACKGAAATTTTKCAGACGMCTTTTRCTCCCCAAKGTRCTGTTAATTTGTTGGAACCGCCGATATTAGTTTACTATAGCACATAGCTGTCATATAAATTGATCGATCAAAATCAAGTCCTTGTATGGACAGCTTTTTGATTTGACGAGATAACTTTATGAAATTTGGTATAGACTATTTTCTGAAYGCTRRGCTATAATCTCTGAAGAAATTGTTCAGATCGGATCGCTATAGCATGTAGCTGTCATATAAACTTGTTAATCAAAAACAAGTCCTAGYATGGAAAACTTSTTTGTTTGAGAAGATCCTTCATAAAATTTGGCGTAGGTTATTTTCTAAGACAAAGGTACAATATTCCAAGAAATTGTTCCAATCGGACGCCCATAKCATATAGCTTCAATACAAACTGAATGACCAAAGTCTAGATAAAGATATCTTTATATGCTTTATAATTATAAGAAATGCATTTGTGAAGATACCATAGTCATCTTAATTTGAATTAAATTACGGTTATTGTAAACCCTCTTTCCATGTAAGACTTTTAATCAAATTCAATACTTCAACTGAACGTCTTTCTTATCTTATGGATATTACAATAATTTAGCAATTTAGGAGCTATCAGAGGGTTAAAGTATTTGAGAATAAGTCTTTCCGTAGACTCCCTTCTTTTTTTTCTACTAAACTCCAAACAGCTGCTCCTCTCGCTCGCAACACAAGAATGTGCTCGAGGAAGACTACAAACTCATGTTGCAGCACTTACTTCCTTCTTTGCTGCGTCGCATATTTTGCTGCTTTTTTCGCTTGCAACAATCAGCTCACATTTATCTATCTTTGCTCAAAGACTGCCCTCCACCTAAACAACAAGACTACTTCCTCGACGGCGCGCTGGTCCGTTGGCGCGCTCTCTAATGCGAGTACGCATGGCTTTTGCGGTGCACTCAACCGCTGGTGTTTCTGTTATCTGCTGCTCGAGTAATTTATCTGCGTTAGCTGTGTTAACGCGTTTTTTCTTATTGGTTTTGTTGTTGCCTTTGGTTTTCTGTAATGTTTGTGTTACCCCATTCTCAACTGTTTGTTGCCTTTAACTCTTCACTGCCAACACAAACTGCTTCTATTTATTTATTTATACGTGGATTTATATTCATATGAGTATGTGTGTGTGTGTATACATTTTCTTTGCCGATTTTCTTGGCGAGTAGCGACTGAAACTATGTTAAAAGCCAGCATTCATATACATATATCCCGTTTTGTTTTGTGAMGCTGAGCCAAGCCGAACGTTAAGTCAGCCGTAAGCTGTTGTTGCATTTTTTATTGCTATAGTTGTTTGCAAGCATGTTGCCACTTTTTGCTATTAGTTGCTATTGCTATTTGTATGTTATTTATTTGTTGTTGTTGCATTTGCATTTTTGCCGCTTCGTGCTTCTTAACTGATGGCGTCATGTTGGCAAAGTCACGTTACCTACGCTACGGTATGCTATGTGCGAAGCGTGCAGGCCGCGGAGGGCGGTTTGTGAATCGCTCTTGCTTGAGGGGGTCGCACTTACGGTGTTGTTCTGGTTGTTTTTGTTGTTTCCGCTAGATGTTGTCTATTGTTGAGTGGGGCGAGTTGTATGCATGTGCACGCATTTTCAAAGTTGTTTTGTTTTGCTTATTGCATGTATATGGTATACTTTTGTTTATTTACTTTAATTATTTTATATTACGAAAAAAGTTAAAAAACACAACAAACTTAAAAATTAAAATAAAAGTAAAAA
>NW_017536407.1:1852329-1856803 GCF_001853355.1 Bactrocera latifrons | reverse complement strand
TTTAAATTAAATTTTTTAATTTGTTTTTATAACTATGATCTTTGTAAGAGCGATCCTATTTTTTAAATTCTTTTCCGAAAAATAATCATAAATTACGATACCTTTGATTGTATCTCTATATGTACGTCTAAAATGTTGACTTTTGCTGCGAAGTCATTTATCGCTTAATTTTCGTAGTGWTCACAATATTCTCTAATTTTATTGGCTTAAAGCCGCTTAGCTGTGAGAAATTCGCTTTGCATTTGCATCGCTTAATTTGTAATTGTTTCAAAATAAG
Source organism: Bactrocera latifrons (assembly GCF_001853355.1). Taxonomy (NCBI): domain Eukaryota; kingdom Metazoa; phylum Arthropoda; class Insecta; order Diptera; family Tephritidae; genus Bactrocera; species Bactrocera latifrons. The sequence continues at coordinate 1,856,526 of NW_017536407.1, read as the reverse complement.
CGCTCGCATCATSCATTTGGTATGTGGTGATTGCTAAATTATTGCAGTGATTTTTATTGTCATCYAAAAACATTAATAAGGAAAAAGCAAGCTGTTGTATAACGGTGCATAGTCATCTGCCAAACTCAATTAGCGCTTAATATGGATGAGTAATTGGATGAATTTATATTATGACAACAAAAAATCACTTCAATGCAAATCACGATGACTATGAAGAAAATGAGATTACACTAAATCTAATGAGCTGAGGTGATGGGATTAAATTAGCAATTAAATAAGGAAAGGACATTTTTCAAAATTGTTATCAAGGTTCTTTAAAGATTTTAATTTCAGGAAGACCAACCAAATCACCAGGCTATCCGAMATCTTAGATTTTCTTGTTAGGAACAAGGTGAGTTACATTGGGACAAAAGAGCACTCGGAAACTGTGATTAAATTCCACGGGGGAATGATATTTTAAAATAACTTTGTTCAGTTGGTAGGACTGTTCTTAATTATTAGCTGAATATGAGCGCAGTTTSTTTACAGCAGCTGATTAAGTCAGTACACCTCAGTGGTGCGATGCGATTTTTACAATGGATAAAAAATTGTCTAAAATTTCATATTTCCAAACAAAATTTCGTATACAGAATCTTTGCGAATGTTGTAAAAGAGCACAATGATTCAAAAACACAGACTACAAAATCTTCTAAAACAATCGAGATATCGTTGAAGACATGCCTCGTCCGGAACGACCTTCGACCTCTTCAACCGATGAAAATATTAAAAAAAATGAGGGATATGGTGCTTGAAAACTGTCATTCAAGTGTTATGGAGATGGAAAGAGAGCTCGACATCTCTCGTGAGTCCGTTCATATGGTAGATATTTGGGAATGAAAACTGAAAGTTCGATTGTGACCGAGTTTGTAGCCAAACACCCAATGAATACTAAATCGAGTGTTCATAATAAAATTTTCATCCAACTAGAAAATCAAAATGAAAAAATTTTGATATTTTGTAATTAAAAGCCTTTGGCGGCTAAGCAATAATTTAATTATATTTAAACTGACTTTATGTTAACATTTTACATAATTTAAGACCTAAATGCTTCAGCTAACTTGTCTGTTCGTTTAACAAAATCATGTCCTTGTACGGAAAAGTTGTAGATTTTATGAGATTTTTCAAGAAATTTGGCATGGATTATTTAGTATAAGGCACTGGTATAATTTCCGAAGAAATTGTTGAGATCGGACCACTATAGCATGAAACTACCTTGTAAACTTAACGTTCAAAATCATGTTGTTGTATGGAAAACTTTTTTACTTGCCAAGATATCTTCATGACATTTAGCTAAATTTTTTCTTTAAAGCAAGGCTATAATATCTAAAAAAAAATGTTAAGATTGAACTGCTATAACATATGGCTGTCATACAAACCRTTCGTTCAAAATGTAATCCTTGTATGGAAAACTTTATTATTTGATGAGACCTCCTCACGAACTTTGGTTTTCGACTTTGGACGAGATAATTGTTTTATCCGAAGGTATAATATCCGAAGAAATAATATTAGTTAATAATAAGAAATTATKCAGATCTAAATATTGTAGCTTATACCTGACATACAAACCGACCAATAGAAATTAACTCTTGTATGGAAACTTTTTTTATTTGCGAAGGGTAGTCTAGTTTCGATGCCATCGAATTAAATATTTTTTTTTTTCATTTGGTATTAATATTTCAATTATTTATTTAGCTTGGACTTTGAAAACAATCTGTAATCTGCATTTAGCGTCGACTCCGTTCAACCATTACYGAGCTTCCAGGAGCTCCAGCTGACATAAAAAATATGATAACTAATGTAGTTATAAAAAAGTAACTTTAATAATAATATCTTTTTAATAACTACTTCTATTAGCTATATATAGAAGCTGAGCGCTAAGCTTGATTTTCCGTTGCATGTCAAACAGTTGACGCTAAAACTTTTCTCACTGGAAGAAAAAAAAAAACAAACACTATTACTTTACAGATGTAAAATGAATCAACACGCATGATCGTATGCGTTCAATCAATTATATTTTCGAGTGTACACGAGTATTTGTGCGTGTGTGTGAAAATAAATAGATAGTCATATTGCCATTGCCATAGCCGCCATTCGATGCAAATGCAACCTAAATTTATCAAGCGTAAAAAACTGACTTATCGCCAATAAAAATGCATTTGAATTTATTCACTTGCAAAAGCGGCGCGGCAGCAATCAGTGACGCCAACAGGCGACACGCAAATGCACTGAATCTCCTGCATTGCGCAGAGTGCGGGTTAGAAAAACCGCCATAGAAAGAGAGGAAGAGAGAGATAGTAGAGGCGTCAGGTGTACTTAAATCCGCATTGTGTGGCGCTGGCGCTGGCGGAGGTGTCGGGTCGCTTGCTGGGGTGCCGGCAAGATGACGACACTAAACGCGTGTCCGCGCGCTGACGCGTTCAAAAGCATATACACACACATTCGCATACTAGCGTGTTCACATATACACTTTTACCCCCACTCACCCACCGCTTAACAACTACTGTCCGCTGACTGATTGCTGACCTAAAAAGCCGGCTTTAGCGCATTTCTACTTTTTATTTGGCGCACTTACACACACACAGATAATATATGCATATACGCACACACCTGCAATATTTGCACAACTGCGTGCTGTTGTGTGAGTGTCGAGCGTTTGCCGGCTTGGCGTTTGGGSGACAGTGACAGTTACAGCGTCAACGGCGACGGCGACGCCAGCTGCTACTGTACCATTTTCCATTTTCTGTGCTCAAGCGGTGGCGCGCTGCAGGTACCGCTGCATGACCGGTGTGTCACAAGGCTGTTGTGTGTGCTTGTGCTTTCTCGCTATTTTTCCGACATATTTGCGTTGCACATGTTTTTTGTTGTTTTTTTTTTGGTGCTTATATGTTCATATGTTGGCGTTGCTGCACCGTAATCCGCATTTAGCTTAGTTAATTTATTTTCTAGGTTTGTGAGTGACACCTGCAAGCTGGGCGTGTGTGGCTGTCTCCAATCGAGATTCCTTTGTCGTGTTTTTATAGTTTTTGTTTATATTTATTGGTTAGTAAATCTTGGCTTTTCAACGAAAAACTGTATTCCTTTTTTAATGTAATTTTAAGCTTCGAAAAATGCTGATTACGGTTCGGATAATGCTGTCGAAACGCCATTAGGAATGTTGTCGAAATGAGAATGTTAAATGTGACCTTTCTTTCCTTGATTAGAATTRCTTATAGTGTTGCCATTGAATATTGCAGAAATATTTTTCGCATTTATGTGTGTTACTGTGACTAAGATGGTAGTGTAATACGAAAAGCTTTTTATTGAAGAGGTGTGTAACATATTCATAAAATCATGGCTGAGATGTCATCGTAAACGGATTTTTTTGTTTTTTAAATATCTTTGAAAATTATTTTTTCGTACCACAGAGATATATATGTATCGAATACGAAATCTGAGGTATAGACTTGGATATTATTTGTATACATAATTTAATAATTAAGGTTGGTATTTTGTTCAATATTATTAGCAACGTTTTACCTCTTTCGATTTTTTTTTTTTTTGTGGCATAAATTGAAGAATGTTGTAAGAAGCTTATTCAAGCTCTTAACACTAATRTCTAGTAAGTTCTTAATTATTCAACAGACCGACCGAAGTGCAAGTGAAATAGACATTAGGTACAACCTCATAACCTTGCTATTGTCAGAAAAGCTTAGCAGTCAACTTACCTTAGAAGGAGGAGAAACCAATTATGTTGCGAAAATAATGAAACTATTTGCTCTTTTGAGTACATTACTAATATTTTTATGTTTAAAATATACTACTACCTAAATATTTGATTTTAGTATGTATAAATTACCTTATTTTATGCGGGAGTTATTTAATAATAATGTAGACCGTTTAAAGTTGTGACTTACCTAAAAAAGAAACGAAATATTAATTTATTAAAAAAAGAAATATTGTGTTAAATACCTTAAAATATCTAAATAATTTTAGAAAAATTAAAAATTAATTATATTCTTAGTTTCACAACTTATTGTAGGTGTATTCAAATGGCTTCATATTAAAAATAAACTAATTTTATTCAAACCCTTATCTTTGGCTGAACTTACTATAAAAATCACAAGATTTGTTTGAAATATACATATACTACATACATATGTGTATATTCATACAAATAAA
>NW_017536407.1:1843897-1851774 GCF_001853355.1 Bactrocera latifrons | reverse complement strand
CCTGAAAAGTGCTATTTGTGCAACCTCGGAAACATCATCAAGGTGATCCCAGTCTGTTAGCATGATTGTCAATCAGACAGTGACCTGTAAGCATGCCTAACAAAGCTCTGAAACCATTTATGTTCAATTTTAATAATCGGCATATGCGACCCATATTCCATTTATGCTAGTTGAGCAAGTTTGAGATTGAACGGACATCGCTGTCAGTTGCTTACAGCACAGTTTCTAGGCAGTAAATGTAAAGTAAAGTTTGTGTGTTGGCCGRGTGTTGTTTTTAGAGCTCCACTGATGCTATTACTAATCGCTCTTTGTAAGCAAAGTGTATTTACTGCCATGTCAGTCACTTATCAAAAAAAAGTAGCTGGCACATATTTCTAAAATATGTTCATAGTTATAATTCTTTGTTAATCTGTTTTCCACTCAAAATTATTATGTTATTATTATTATTTTTTTATTTTTGCTGATCATCTCCAAACCAGCAACGAATTCTAGTAAATACGGGGGTTTGTGTCAACGCTCTTCGAAGAATTCAAGCAGCAATTTGCTAGATATTTATTTAATAAATTTATGCAAACAATTAGCATCCAATTCCKGTAATACGAATTTCTTGCTTTTGTTTAATTTGCTGAGTTATCTACTTATTTTGGGTAATACCTTGTGGCGAATATTGAGAAAAAGTACCGGTTACGCATTTTACTTCAATTCTCAGCAATAATGTGTATATAATTGTCATTTCTATGTATTTGCATGAAGTAATGATTAAAACAGGAATGAGCTTTCTCAGGTAGGAATTATAAATGCATTAGCGTGGCTATAACAATTAATTATTATAATTTTTTTTATGTGGCCCTTTGCGAGAATGCTCTGAGTAAGTAAACAAGATTGTGTGATGTTCATATTTCCGGTTGACTTTAAAATGAATAATTTAGAATATCAAATAAAACTGTATTTCGTGTAAGAATTAAAGCAAGACAATAGTCCAGCTATAACTAACTTAATAAAGGAATTGAATAAAAGTTTTTGTCAAAGCTCCAACAAAATTGAAAAATACATGCTCATTAAAAGAAGTTATTAATTTAAGAACATTGTTAAATTTTTATGTGTATTTTATGTTTTATAATTATTTTTATGATGTCTATACTCTTTATTATTTTTATGTTTCTATTATTTTCATTATGTCTATGTTCTTTATTATTTCTAACAAATAATTGTCGCAGACACGATTACGAGATTGCAAGAGCAAACACTTCACGCTTTCCAGCCAGACACAATTTTCTAAACAAAAGCGATGAGCAGGGGATACAAAAGTACGACTGAGCAATATACTCTTTGTATAGTATATAATAGTACGAGTATATATATAGATATGTACATTGTGTTTCTGTGCCTGTAAAATAGTGGCGCCATGAATTTAAAACAAAAGAAATTTGTGAAAAATGCAAACGAGTATTAGCACTTGAAAGTAAGGTTATAAAGACAAAGCAGAATTGCTTTTTATTGCTGCAACTTTTCAGTTTRTGGTCGCTTGTAGAAAATAGGTTTCATGCTAAGTTCAAGATACTCATACAAAGAGACAATATTTCCCATGACAGCATTGTGATAGCCAAGTATCAATAGACAATTGAGGAATTGCTTATGTACATATGTTTGTGTGAATCTTATGGATTTGTGTATATTTGTAAATATGCAAAACCCAAAGTTTGCATATATTTATGAATAGACAGCAATTTCAATAGGTTGTATTATATACATATACAACATTAACTGCACTGTGAATAGTCAGGCAAAAAAGCGTATGAAAAGATCTTTATCTTGCTATATGATAAAGTGGTGCGCTCTTTACAATATTTTTGGCGAAATGCGGAGTTGTCTTGGGCGACAATCTGTATGAAATTTCGGGAAGATATTTTGTTCAATAAAAAAGCTTTCCATACAAGGATTGCATTTTGATCGACAAGTTGACAGCTGTATGCTGTAGTAGTCGGAACAGAAGAAATTTTTTTTTTGAAAATTGGGACGTTGTGTTGGACAAAAACGYAAGCCAAATTTCATGAAAATATCTTGTCAAATCAATAAGCTATCTAAACAAGCACTTGATTCCGAATATTCAGCCTGTGTTGTACCTTTGAGCTACAGTGATCCAATTTCTCCAGTTTCGACAAATGAGTAGCTTCTTGGGCAAAAAGAAAATTCACATCGATAACTGACGAACTGTGTCATTAAAATATACAGATGCTCAAAAGGATGGATGAAAAGGCTGACAGATGGACTAGGGAAAATCGACCCAGCCCTCAATTTMCAGGATCTTCGAGAGTATTGGAAAAGGATGATATCTCAAAAAATTCCTTATATTTCTATTAAATATATATAGTATATGTATGGATGATTTAAATATTTTTTAACTAAATCATTAGTTGTTCGATTATGCTGTGGCATTTCTATTAATAAGTTGAAGTTTGTTTTCCAATTAGAGCTCATAGATGGGTTACAACACATCTTTAGTTACAGCTGAATTGTGAGAAACTTACAAAGGTTGAGTACAGCGGGCTAATTATGACATTTGAAGTGAAATCTATAAGTGAACTCACGTCTTTTCAATACTAAAAATAGATTTCAGTGCTTCTCACCCATAGTTTAGCATAGTGCCACATATTTTTGGCTCTGACGCATAGCTAACATATACAACTATGCCTTACCAACAACATACACTTCAAGCTAATCACTCATTTTGATTTTTAAGAGTTCCTTCATCTTTTGTACCGTTAACCCCCACGGTTAAACTATACGAACTAAGCTGCTCAACGGAAATCGGAAATATTCATGTGTGCGCTTGCATGTTTGTGCGCTTGTAAAGTGGTAAAATATTTAGTTATTCCTGCCTCTGGTCATGCACGGACTACCCAAACCGGCCTACAAGCGCAGGGTCATTGGTGTACTTCTGTGCGCTCGAACTTTGATTAATGTTCGTGCATTGCGTGTATTCTGCGCCCATTTAGAAGAGTATACATACATATTCATATTGAGGTAGATACAAAAATATTGAGTATCTGTTGTAGCTTTGTAAAGAATGAATGTTTTTTTCCTTGCTAAGGGCTGAAGCATACATATGTATACATAACTTTTACATATATACAAACAAGAAAATATAAGAAGTACGTGAAAGCAACAAGTGTATTGGCACAGACAACGACACTAGGCTGTTGTGAAAGAGGTTACATTAATCAATAACAAAAACAAATTTGTAAATGCGTAACTGCCCACAAAAYGCCTTTTTCCGAAGCATTTAAAATTATGTAATTTAAATGATCCCTTACATAATTTTGTAGTTAATGATCTGTCATTGTGCTTATTGTTGTTCGATTCTTTATTAAGTTACTGATTCCCTCCTTCATTTTTCTGTTTTTATTTGGATCTCATTTGTTCTGAGTTTTAAGCTATGCTCAAATATTTTTCTTGTAACTAACGGCTTATTTTAACGCGTTTTTATTTGATGTACTGAGATTGTAAACTCAATACTTTTAAGATTAATAAAGGTTATTAGTTAATTGTGACAAAAAAAGCGTCATCTGTTGGCACTTTGGATGCCTTAGTTCAAAGCTCGAAATAAACTCGGGGAACGAGGAACGGTTTGGAAAGCTTTCTTTTAAGTAAACTTCAATAAGGTTGGAACATTTAATGGCATATATGTATATTATTTATATATAGCACTTCAAACAAAAACATTTATTTGTGAAGTTTAACCTTCGATTTCTTAAAAAAAAGAACTACAAAGTGTCATAGGGCTTTTGGTAAACTTCTTTATGATTTAAAAAAAAAACTGAATCATCGAAAATGTTGTTTTTTTCTTGTTGTTAAGATACTTAATCTAGGTTGTTCATTTTATTGAAATGACTGATATGTCTTAATAATAACAAACAACTAATTTTTCTAAAATGACATATAGCGGAAGCTTTAACAAAATAACTGCTTCACGAGGAAACTAGAAGGATTACGAAAGTGACTTATTTTCTCTAGGTCTATAAATATCACTAATAGTACTTGAAAGTGTTGAACTTGGAAAAATTAACCCTTGATTTTKTCAAATGAGACTARTGGTTMTGTGATAGACAATACTAAAGGCGAMATCTACATATTCAACGATAGATCAAAGGAAGAAATAGCAACAGGAGCGGGGTTCTTCTATGTATAGTAAATCRTACGCAAAAGGTGGCTTCACACTAAAAGACTTCCATTCAGTCTTTCAGGCTGAAATTGTTGGCATAACAGAAGGCGCCTCAGCGGCTTTTGTTCTAATCACCGAAATCATAAACTTTCTAAACGACAATTAAGGCTATCCGTACCGCCAATACTAAGTAACACTGTGTTAGCTTATGCAACCGGCATTAACTAGACTCTCAGTAGGCTACTCGGTTGATAGTATGCAKGGACCAAGTCATATAWGAATAGAAGGAAACGAAAAAACAAGCCGAGTTGAGCCCATTGGGGCGAGAGGTATTTTGTTCCCACATCATTCTGCTCCTCAAAGTGTTGTTTGAAGCAAAGGACTCTTGAGGAACACTTCAAGTCTTGGAAGACTAGCTAAACAGAGCATACCGCGAAGCTATTTTGGCGAAGTGTGGCTGGTGGAGAGAACAAAAAGCTTCTACTTCTGGGGTAAAACGAACTCAGTATTATTTTAACGCTCATTGCAGCGCATCTGCACTAAAGATCCTAATTTCTGAAAATTGGTACAGCAGATTTGATAGAATGCACAGAGTATGCACGGAGTATGATGAGACGTTGGAACACAATCTTTGCAAATGCCTAAACTTCAGCAACATGACACGGGATATATTCCACTGTTCCCAATGTTTCAAATTAGGAGACATTAGCTAGAAGGCGTGGAAAAAAATTAGGTATTTACCCACTGCAACTTGCTTACCAACCGGTAGCGCATTGATTCTAATGATGGCCTAAGTGAGGTCGTCTGCAAAAGATTTATAGTATTATCGAAATTTCCATTTTTTTTGGTGAAAGAGCTTCGCCTATTCTCATATGCATCTTTAATATCGATTATATAATATCGATTATGTTTTATTTTTTGTTTTAACAGTAAGTACTGATATTAAATTCACAAAGATGATATGGCAAAAACAGTATTCAGTCTATCTTGCAATAAACACATACTCTAAAATACTAAAATATTTTTGTTGTTGTTTCTCTAAATCTCATTCCGTAACCCACCAAAAGTCTAGCGCTACTCTCAAGGGTCAGTGCAATTCGTTCACCTTTTCGATYGCGCGCTTGAGTAAGCCACATATCCAACTAGTTGCACACTAATCTTCTAAAAGTCACTCATTGTTGTTAATTTGTATTTTTTTTGCCGTTTTGCGGCTATGCGCACATTTGCTAGTTTTATTTTTTTATTTTTCTAAGCCGTCACTTAGCTTGCAATCTGTCAGTTAGTCTAAAGGGTCATTGACTACACACAAACGGATGCGCCAGAGAGCTAAAATGAAACTGACACTGACTGGCAGCCAAAATCAAAATAAACAAAAAAAAAACTACCAAAAATTTGAAAAAAATATAGAAACGCTAATAGACATCATTAAATTTACGTTGTATATAATATTAGGGTGGGTCATAATTTTTTTAATTTTATTTAATAGTCTGAAGTAGTATTTGTTTACATGCCTATGAATTTTTCGATTTATAATTTTTTTTTTTATTTAGAAATTCAAATCAATAAATTTACCTTACATATATAATTAGTGTGTGTCAAATAAATTTGAATTTTTTCGTTTCATAATATGTGACCTGGTCTACGGAAAGGGGGCTTAGGTGTCAAAAAATCAATTTTCACGTTTTATTGATTCGGATTCAAGATGAGATGCTTTTTGTTTTAACAGCTGTTTCCCAGAAAACTAGTTTTCGCACGTTAGCTCCCTTTTCGTAGACCAGGTCACATATAGTGATTTTTTATTGATTTATAAATTGCATAAGCAATTTTTTTTTAATTAAAATCATTAAATTTACATTATACACAAAATTAGTGTGGGTCAAAAAAATTTGAATGGATTCACAATTAGTGACTTTTTGTTGATTTATAAAATGCATAAGTAAAAATTTAAAAAAATCAACTAGTCTATAAGAGTAAATTTTTTACAAAAATATGTGTTTTTCGATTTATAACGAATTTTTTATTGAGTTATACAATTTTTAAGAAAAAATTTTGGCTTARTATAGTCAAATTTTAAAAGTTAATATGTTTTAAATGGTTAGGTTTACGAAAAATCGTGCGATACTTTTTTCTAGAGCATGCCATTTCCCTTAAAATCTATGAAGCGAGATATTTTTATATTTGGAGGCGAGATATGAATTTTTCTTGAAAAGAGAAAACTGTTAGGTAGAGGACTTTTCCGTTACAACTGAGAGCTCAAAAGTGGTTAGATTTTTGTCGAGCCTTTGTAAGCCTCTTTTTTCAGAGTGCTAAGCAAAAAAAAATATATATATTTAAATTTTTTCGAACCACCTTAATAGTTATTTTGTATTATGTTGGTTTTTAAGAAAAAAGTGAAAAGGAAAATTGAAAAAAATTAAATAAAAATCCCAAAATTATATATACATACAAAATATAGCATCAAAATCATAAATATGTTGAAACACATGTGTATGTATGTGTGCATGCTTATATTAATGAAACAGTCTTCGGTATATTTTGTGCTTGAGTGGCACAGAACTGCCGCAATTTTAATTGCCACCCTGGGCTAGAATGTCTGTTCTGCATCTCTATGCTCGGCAAAGCATTCTTAAGCGTAAACATACATACATATATACACACATACATATTTCCCAAAGCAAACGTATTTATCAAATAATGTTATGCAACAGAAATGTGTAAGAAACAAAACGAAAATAATTATAATTACACCGATGTTTAACATAATGTGGTACAAAATCATTCAACACCGCTTTGTAGGCACAGCCATCACACACCACAACCGCGCACCGACCAACACTCGCCCATGCGCCGGTTCACTGGTGGCGGCCACCAGAAGTAATTAGAAGCGCGGCGCGGTGTTCTGCTTCAGATAGCGCTGCCATTACGATTGTAAGTATGAGTACTTTATGTCATGGCAGAAGAACAACAAAAACAAAAAAGAAAACACCACCAGCAAAGAARTATGTTGTGTGAAAAAAATCACATAAGAAAACACAACAACACATAGCGAAACAGCAGAGCGCATAAGACAAAAAGCGCCATGCTATGCACGAGCAATTTGTGGCAAACGGAAAATCAGTTTTGTTCTGGAGAATATTTTCCTACCAACGGCAGCACAAGAATGTGTGTGTATCGGTGTGTTTTGTAGAATGCCGCAAATGCTGACGCCGCAAGAGTCAGTAACTAATTTACATGCAACTTGGCTGTGAAGTGCCTTAGCGTTGTATTTAAATGCCTGGCGCGCGTATGAAGTTCGTCGCTTAACGGTTTACAATTGGAATTTGTCGAGCGGCAAGCTTTTGTGTGTGTGTGTGTGTATAAAAGAAACAGCTTTGTATATGTGTATATGTGTGCAAGTTGAGCTCTATTTCCATTTGCACGGAGTGGCATGAAGACGTTCTTAGACACATCGCTTTATATCGTTAGGCACAAATGAGGCGCTGACTTTAATGCGCATTCAAATTTGGTTACTTTTTTCTTTTRTTTTTGTATAATATGCTAGCACCTGCATGAAGGTTTTTAAATAAGTTTGTGTATTTTCCACAGTCTAATGATTTTCACAGTACTTAATGATCTTGGATGGCTGAGTGCGGCATGCAACTTTATTTTGTAGCGACAAAATGATTGATGGTTTAAAGGGTTTTAACGAATTTTAATCTCTTGGTCAACGTTATTC
>NW_017536407.1:1839523-1843386 GCF_001853355.1 Bactrocera latifrons | reverse complement strand
TTTAAAAGATGTAGAACTCAATGTCCGACTTCTCAGTATTGGTTTGTATATATATCGAAATAAAACTAGATCTATAAGTAAGACCTAGGCTCTCAGTGTTAGGAATTTTTAATACTCCAACAATATATATATATATATTTGGTGGCTGTGACGTTACCTAGTCTACGTCTAAGTTCGTGAATATCTGATCAAATAAAAATTTTTATTTATAAAGACTTAATCTTCTATGGGGAGACTAAACTAACTACGGTGTTCCGAAGTGAACAATTTCTACGCAGATTGAATTATTGCCTTGTTCATAAGTTAATGTCAAACCTGCATGGCAGCTATTAGCTATAATAGTTCCATATAAAYCACTGTTTCAGAGATTAGAGTGCTGATTTGGATGATGATCTCGCCAAAGATAGACAGGTCAATATAGCTAAATCGAATAAGCTCGTCATTCTAATACTTTCTTTATATACTTTATAAATTCTTTGACGTTTCCTCTATATAACTTTTTATATCAGGACGTTTGAAACTTGGAAAAAAAATTCGCTCAGCTTTTGACAAATATATTCACTGTACTGTTATGAACCTGTTGACAATCATAATACAATTTAACATAAAAATAAAAAAATGCGCTGTTTGTTTTCCCACAATTCGTATAACGGTTAATAATAATTACGAAATTTTTTAATATCCTGCAACAAGACACTTCAGCATGCAATTAAATCTAACTCAACGCTAATAAACTTGTATCCAGATTTAAAGTAGGCACATTTACTTAKAGCGTAGAGCTTAATACTTTCAAATAATATGCACAGCTCTATATTCGTATAACATTGCCACTAATATGACAACAAATCGTGATAACAGATTTTTCATACGGCTGCCAAATGGCATTGGAAGCCGCGATAGCCGCTGACGGCGCGTGTTTAGCGTTAACAAGTGTGTGCATGCCTTTCTGGCAGCTGAAACCCAGAAAAGCATGGGCAAAAAAATTTGAAAAGTAAACGGACCAAACAAGCAACATTTTTGTATGTGTGCAGTTATGTGCYTTTCGCAAAGACTTTCTGCACATAGACACATGGTCTTTCTCAGCCTTGCGMTGTCCGTTGGTTTTATTCATACCATTACTATTTATACTTATTGTTACTGTTGTTGTTTATTTTTGGTTTTTACAGGTCTAGTGTCGACAGCAAGACAGTCGCCGCCGTGTGGCATGCCACACGGTTACATTGTTGTGAGACGCTCAATTTATCTGATTTGCGCAGGCGCATATAGCGAAAGAAGAAAAAGAACATAATTCAAAATTAAACATAAAATTTCTAAAAATAAACAGAATTATAACAAAGYAATAGACAGTCAGCGCGCTTGGAGCAGTGGTGAAATTTGTATAACTTGGTTTTTGAAATATGTATATGTGACTTGGTCCACGGAAAGGGGGCTTATGTGTCAAAAAATCAATTTTCACTTTTTAGTTGATTCGGAAAAAGATGAGATGCTTTGTTTTTTAACAGCTGTTTCTCAGAAAACTAGTTTTCGCACGTTAGCTCCCTTTTCGTAGACCAGGTCACRTATACTTATGCCATCGTGCTATCAAAATCATGGGTCTTAACTTAGCTAAAATTTTGATTAAACTCSTATTTAGGATCTTGTTTTTTTCATATTCTCATTATTCTTTTCATTGGTTTAATAAAAGACCAAGTTAAATATATGTTTTCACGTATTTGGTAAAGTCTTCATAGTTAAACATCAAAATTACTATTAAACTCGAGTTTAAAGGAGTTTTTGTGTATTTTAATCATATTCTCATCACTTTTTCCAATAGGGTGATAGAAAATTAGTTGCATGTTGTGAACTCGAGTTAGAAAATTAGTTGCATGTTGTGAGTGTTGTTGCCAGTCAAACATCAAAATTAGCATTAAACTCGAGTTATGGATCATTTTCGTATTTTGAAATCATATCTCCGTCACTTTTTCYACTAGTTTGGTAGACATTTTATTGTATGTTGTAAACTTGAGTTGCGTAGGAATCGAGTTTGTAAGTAGTGTTTACTGTTAAACACCAAAATTGCTATTAATCTCGAGTTTCGGAGAGTTTTCGTATTTTTAACTCACATTTTCGCCACTTTTTCCCACTAGCTTGTTATTTATGCTTTATAAAATGTGTGTTATGGTAAACTTCGGTCTACGAATAGTCTTGAAATAAGTACTAAACTCGTGTTAAAGAATAATTAACGTTAATTGAACAAAATTATAATTAATATAAACATAATTTTTTTTTTTCAAATCTTTTTAAACAACTTGTTCATATAGACAAAAATGAGCTGACGAAAAATTTTCTCTTGGATATCTAAACACCACAAAAACACCTTAAACTTGAGTTCAGTGGGTCATTTTATTATACATTTTGAAAGCTCCTTCCCGCACAACTGATTATATGCTCATTTCAGACATTCTATTATTATTATTACTTGGTACTAATATATGGACGCCTCATATTTAACAGAAGCCGTCAAGCAAATAGAACAACAAAAGCAAATAAAATAAAACATATTTTATAAAAATATATACAGACTACTATATGAATACGTAAAGGACGACATTTCTACGAACAAACGTGCTATGTTGCTATCTCTCGGGTACTTTTTACAATGTAGTACGGTCACATTGTGGGGCGCATCACGACAATCACAAACACACAGACACATAAACTCAACTACAAAGAAAAACAGGGAGCTAAAAAAACTACATCACGGTGAGTGAACGGCAGGCACAGCGCAGGCAAAAGTCGAAAGGAGTAGGCAAAAGTGGGCAGTGAACTTTGGACAAGTAATAATAGTAATATTGGCAAATAATATGTTGTAATAATCATGATAATRCCAGCAACTTTTGCGCTGAAAAGATGTACGCGCCCAAATGAGTGCGTGGTACGAAATCTGGTGGTGAGTTGGACACACACAACACTATATGTAATAATGTTGTACCCTATAAATGTATATATATATGTATATATGGATACAAATATTGAAAGGGGTATGTGGCTATAGCTGATGTGGCAATGCTATTTTTTATTTACTTTTCAACTGTTTTTTGTCTTAACTTTATACTTTTAAGTATGAACAGAGTTAAGATGCTTGAAGAGTAAAATAAAGGTTAGTAAAGAGAGTCAGATGACTGCAGCAGCATATATAGGACATATAGGTTCTTTCGTGGTTTAACCTAGCATTGAGTGAAAAAACATGACAAAGATATATGTATAAAGCTTATATATATGTGTGTTTATTGTCGTGTTTTTATTGATAAAGTAGCGAAGCTGGTTGGAAAAAGCGCAAATTGATCAGGGTAACATGGAATACCTTAAAGACAAAAGAGCTGATAAACAAACAAAAACATATAGAAAAAATAGAAAATCTCCATGGAGAAATTCTCCATCCAGATATGAGTTCATATCTGACAGGTGATTAAAAAAAAAAAAAAAAAACATAGAAAGCTTAGAATTTAATGCTCCAAAAAACAACAACAGATAACCAAAAAAATTTCGTTTCTAAATCTTACTGAATGCTTTCCTTTCTGAGTACATAAAAATACAATTAAAATAACAACTTGTCATTTATCCTTTTATTTCAATSAATGCACACATATTTAARGCCGACAGGGACACACGTTCAATTYTAAGTTGAGAACTTCCAAGAATGCAGTGWTATTWATATTTATATATACATACATATTTTTTATGTGRTTACTTCATCACACATGTAATTAAATAAATGGCTGTTATCAGCAATGACCAATCTCACTAAAAGGTTATTAAAATTGTAGTTATGAATATTTCTGCTCATTTTCTTAAAATTTACTGCGTTTAGTAACCAGAGTCAC
>NW_017536407.1:1837195-1838678 GCF_001853355.1 Bactrocera latifrons | reverse complement strand
CAACCTTGAAAAATTCTAAAATATAATAAGTATAACAATATTCATGATAATTTCACTTTACCATRGTCACATGGACATTTAGACATACATTTTTAACTACAACGCGAACGAATTGGCAACTCTTAAGCTGTAGATTCCATTTGGAGGAAGGACAATGTGCGGTCTCTGAGTTGCCTATATAAACCACTTTAATTCTTATTAATTTTTCGAAAGTCGGCCATAAAAACTATAAACGAAAAAATTATATTCACACAAAAGTTGAAGGTGTCGTCATTTAAGTGATGCGGATTTTTATACCACTTTTTATGGCGCTGCCTGCTGGGTGTTCCACTGGCGACCAACCGCCAATTGTGTGGTTAAATGAAAGGACTTTCCGGTGCTCTATAAGCTTTTAGTAGCTCGTAAAACTTTGCAATARCCAATAGGGTAAATGCGCTACACACTTTAAATGCACACACACACGTAGATATATATATGCACAGCTACAAGTGCCGTGTGATATGTCTTAATTTTTAATTGAGCCGACTTTAATGGAAACAATGAAAAGGAATTAAAGCAGAAAAGTGAAGTGGCCATTTGTTGCGCTCATYTAAGCTTGTTAACGAAATTAGTTTGTTTTGTACCCTTACTTTTCAACACCACTCTTTTAGCATCTAGTCTATAGTTTTTTTATTATTTCGGCATGCCTGCACATTTTATACAAATTATAGTGTGCGGATAATTGAATTTATGCCTGTAATTGCCTCCATACCTACCGCAGCGCTGCGAATTGCCGCATCGCCTTAGAAGTTATGAATTGCAACACCTTGGCGGCGCAATGGCTCGGTGTGTGTTTGTTGTTGCTTATGCAATTCTAGGCGACTGGCGTGCCATTTCTTTGGCCACCGGCCGGAAGAGTGCGCGCATATCCTGCGGTGCTTTARTGCCACACRCACACACATATACACATGTATGTGACGAGAGCGATGTAGCGTTGTATTTTTGTTTGTGCGCTTGCAAATGTAATGACGACACGTACGGAAACCGCAATGTTGCTTGCTACAATTTTCCATCATTACTGCATGCTATTAGGCAGCTTTGTTAGGGGCAATGGAGTTGTGCTTATACATGTATATTAGGGTGGTTTAGTTTAGATTTTTTTATACTTTTTTTCAATTGAATTAAACAAGTTTTTTGAAGTTTATAAATTTTTTTATTTTATTAAGTTAAGCTATTAAAAAAAAAATTAAAATAAGCCGAACCCTCCTCTTCTGTCGCTCTTGGTCAATGGCTGCTTATTGGGTATTCGCAGCTTACCTAAGAAGTTAGGCTGTCAACAGTTCGCCAAGCTCTAACAATTGGTGGCCTGAGCTCAGCCGATAATTTTTTATAATTGATATTTTTTTCATCGAATTTTATTTATAACAAAMCAATTTACAAACACAAAATGTGTCGGCAATTTTCAAAAAATGTTTTTATCTAAGTGAATTAAAAATTTTTTTTT
>NW_017536407.1:1830436-1836930 GCF_001853355.1 Bactrocera latifrons | reverse complement strand
AAAACTTTTCTTACATCTCTAAGTCAACCAATAATTTTCCATTCAATTTTTATGAAGCAAAACAATTTATAAACACGAAAATAAAAAATAAAAAATTGTATTTAAAAAAAATCATAAAAATTCATAAAACAAATTTTTGAAGATCTTATGGTAAACATTATTTTTTGTCTCTTATTTTACAAGCTTTCTGAAACCTTTCCTATTTTTGCAATTTCTTCTTTTRTATAAATTTCAATAAAAGAATAATTAATTCACTAAAAAGTGAAAGCGTTCCAGCCATTTACAATACATTCGATTGGACCGCGCAATTATTAACGTATATCTTATTCGAAATTTTTTTATTCAGAAAATTTCTTGTCTCACCGAAAAAATGTACCGTTATGCAAGTAGGAAATTTTGGCAATGTCCAGCTGCCTTTTAGGGCAACTTGTCTTCATTAGCGACTGCATTAAGCAGTGATACGAAATAATTTTTGTTGTTGTTTTTATATATATTACGAAACCGCATTTGGTTTAGTGGGTTTCTGTGATTTTATTGCTCTTTTTGCAGTTTCTTATCGCCAGTGAGTTTTCAACCAATTTTTGCGCTGAATTGGAATAAATTGCATTGATTGCGGTAAAATGTGTCACAACGTGTTCAACGGTCTCACGAAGCAACTTTTCCATGGCACAATTGTGCATCGCATGAAATTTATAGTAAATAAAATATTGATTTTTTTTTGTGAGATTTTTGCAAACGAGGTAACAAAGAGTGGTGAAATAGATTTTTCGAAAACAAAAATTATTTTTGGGACTTCGTATAGCTATCAATATGCTATAAAAATATTGAATATTGTTTAGAGAAAATTCAAAAAAAAAAATTAATTTTTCAAAATTAAAATGAATTAACTTCAAATCCACCCCAATATCTTAAATCTATTAAACATATAAACATTTAGGCATACATTTAACGTACATTTTTTCTGTCTGTTAAATTTGTGATACTTTGAAGTTTAGGACCACATTTTTATTGCACCTACCTTAGAAGTGAAGTTTTGGTTAATTTCAATATAATTGTACTAAATTCCTTTAAAAAATATAAAATAATTGAATTAGCTATACTTCAWATATATACATATATCATACACATATGTAGAGATAAATATTGTACTAATATAAAAGTTGTTTATGACTTATATAGAGAGTTATATAGTTCCACTGACCCAACCAGTTAMTAAAGGGTATCCATTTTTGCAAAGTAACTTAATATTTGCTATTAAGTTCCGGCTTAGTTTAGATTAAATCAGCAAATATATGCGAATATTTAGTGCTTTGAAAACTGTGAGCAACCTTGGTGAAATTCTAGAGCATGTGCGTATATAAATGCAACAAAAAATTGTTTTTCTTTATATAATCACTCAATTAACGCCTTCTCCTTTTAAGTGAACTTAACTAATTTAACGCAATTATCTAAAGCCTTATATTGCCCAGCTATTACACCTACAAAGTATGTGACAGAATTAGAGCGAACAAACAGCGGTTGGCAACAAAAAGTTGTACGGATGAGATGAAGTCAATTGTATATATAAGTATTTAGCTTTTCATAAGTAATTTGGCTCATTTTGGCTTAATTTTTGAAAAAATATAATTGATTTAATTTTAGTAACTTTTTTTCTCGAAGAGAGGGCACGTTATACTGACTGCTAGGATGCCAGTTTTTCTTATTGCTACAGAAACATTTTTTATGACAATGACAAGTTTCTAACTTTCTTAAACAGTACAGTTAGCTTTTTTTTATATTTAAAAATCGTGATTCAGAGCTGAAGAAAAGAAATAAAACACGTTTAAGTCAAAAATAAATAAAAATATGAAACAGTAAAATTGTGCATATTATTAAGCGCAGTTCGCTGATATATACCTATTTCAAAATGATATATAAATCTACGAGTATGGTAAATATATTTTTGTTTCCTTCATTTACATCTGTTTCTCTTAWTTTGCGAAGACAAGACTTTTATATACTTGTACATTAGTCACAAAAAAGCTTTTTTAGAATTGTCAACCTGTCATCTGAACTGGTTTGCCTTGAACTGAGTGTGGCTGAGCCAGTTTTTAGAGGGTGCAGCAYAATCGAAATAAGTTTTACTATAACTAAATCAACTGAAATGTAATATATATTTTTAGCTAATTCTTTTGTAAAATATAATATATATATGAGTTGTATATATCATCTTCACCTAAAATCTTCACCTGCAAAATAACATATCATAAAAAAATCAAATCGAGCTTTATATTGCTAACGATTCACTACATTACATATACGTAACATAAAATTTTCAGCTCCAGTTTTCAGATATAACCAATATATAATTATTTTATAACAAAAACTTAAATTTTGTTTCAATATGAGAAGTTTTTATTATGTCGTTTTTCCTTCTTTTGTAAATTTATGAGAAATGCAGTTACGTCATTTCGTATTTCAGGTGACGATATGTGATATTTCTTAAACGTTTAAAATTTTAATCAACCATATTCAGCTATTTTATGTACAGATTTTAACACCCTGTACCGATAAGCGTTCAAAGACCGGAAATATGGCTACAAAACTTAGTCGATTATTATACAAAAAAAGTTCTTCGYCTTCATGTAGGGGTAAACTGGTGTGTGTCAACGAGAGTGAAAACTTTTTCATTTAAGTTTTTAATGAAGAATAGAGTTTAATAAAAAATATGTGTCTAACAATTTATATCTGTGAAAGAATTAATGATTACGGCAAAATTTTTTACTATCAAGTAATTTCAGGTTTTTTCAATAAATGTTTGTTCTTGTGTATCTATGCATGTACTATTTGATATTATTTTGATAAAAAGTAAAAAAAAAAATAAAAAAAAATTATCGTGATTTTTTTTCTTTATATAAACATTTAGTATAAAAGACTTAAGCCACAAACTTGGGTTCGATAAAGGATAATATAAAAAATAATACTTCGAAGTCAGGTTTATATTAAAGAAATTAGAAATTATTTAAAAAAATTATAATAAAAACATATCGAATGCTTTCATATAAAAAAAAAATACTKCCTTTATTTTAGAATAATATGATTTAAGCACTGTCTTACTTCATATAAAGATTTAACATAAAAGACTTAAGACACAAACTTGCCTTGCAGCATCGAAAAATCTTAAATAAAAGACTTAAGCTACAAACTCGCATTAGTTAAAAGGTGAGTCAAATAATATTACTTCACACTTTTGATTAAGGCAAAAAATTATGAAATTATTTCTTTAAATAAAAATTGTTATGGAATTTTTTAAATACAAATTATGCTCCCTTTATTTTAGTATAATGGGTTTTAATCACAATAATTTGGGAGTATCGAGAAACGATTCTTTTACACTCTTCCGGTCTTAAGCCAGGTACTCTCAGGGTAGCCAAAAAACACACAAAACGTTTCAATGTGAGCTAAGGTGAGAAGCGAAATATCCGATCCCCAGGGTTGTGCGCTGGTCTTTGGACCCGCCACGTAGAAAGCAGAAGAAAACAATTTCAGATGAGAGACCCCCATTTTGTCTACGGCACTAAAGAAGAAGAAGAAGAATCACCGTATTGCTTTTTCATATCGTAAAAGACTTAAGAAAAAAATTCGAGATGGATAAAAGTTGAGATAAATTAAATTAAAGAACTAAAAATTTATTTCATAAAAAAATAATAGTTTTGAAACAAAAAAAATTTTTTTGGCTATTTTGGTTTATATAAAATTAATACTCCCCTTTTTTAGAAAAACAATTTTTGACACTATCTTTTTTMATGTAAATGTCCAAAAAAGACTTAAACCACAAACTTGAGTTAGYTAAAAGAAAAGTAATACTTCAAAATCGTGATTAAATAAGGTCCARCCTGGTCTCAATATATGTTAGATCTACTCAAATATTTTAATCTACAAGATAAATAAGCAGTTATTTAAATACTTAACACACATTGTGCTGAGCTTATAACAGCATTTATGCATTAAAGTATGTAATATGCTTTTATGTAATATAATTTATTATAAGATCAATGTATGTTGTTGTTTCGGACTTACGCAGCAAAAGAAAATGATGCCAACTGCCAACATAAATGCCAAATGAAATTAATTAAACTTGACTTCGATGCACCTCATATGAGCTTCTGTGTTACACCTTACGCACACAGGCGCACATGAGCATACAGCAATTATCGGGTATCAGTGCTGCAATTGATGCTAGGTGTGCGTCCACAGATACAAATGTCTTACTTAGTTAGTTGAAATTAAAAATGAAAATTATTACTCAAGCAATTTGGAATTTATTTAGTGCTTAGCTTTTCTTAAAAGTCTATTCAGTCTTGTGGAAGCCACTTTTTACGATTCTGAAAACTTTTTTATCTATAAATTATTATATTGAGTTTTAAATTCTAATTAAAATTAAAAAAATATACAAACATTATTCATTTCATTGACAACACCAAATGTCTTCAATGGCTTTCAACTATGCAACAAAACTACTAAAAACTAAATTAAAAAAATATACAAAAATAAATAAATTTTTTTGATTTTTTTAATTTTGCTCACATCCAATTTAGTCTCCTAATAGACCATCATATCTTGTTTTATATTTCGTGACAAAAGACTTAAGACACAAACTCGCTTTCGGCAATTGCCTTTGATGCCAGCAAAAATACCGTAGAAATTCACTTCCAAGATTTAAAGCAAATATAACGGTCTAAGAAAATAATTTATTGCCAAGTGAAAATAAATTCGAATATAAAAAGAACAAGGCGATTCGACAAYCCTTTTTTATGGCCCAAGCAACAACTCAATAATCGAAGAAAATTTATTTATTTTCTAATTTCAATAGAAGTTAATGATTTTATTAACTGTGATAAATTTTGCGYCAGTGGCAATAAAAACTTTGTTATATAAGATGGAAAAGGGTACTGGGAAGAAACTAAAAAAAGCGCTGCGTGCAGCTGCATCTGCGCCGCGCAGCAGTAGCGCAAGCTCATAAAAGCTGTCAACGGCTGCTAAAATTTACTTCATCTGTTCCACGCCAATGCCRCTGCTGGAAGTGAGAAGAAATTTAATGAATAAAAAGAAGGAAGTGCCTTATAAAGGCGACATTAAAAAGCAGAGAAGCGCGAATTATAGCTCTTTGCTGTAGATGATGTTGGTAATTCCTGTCGAAATGCACAAATTTATTGGCAACATAAAATTTAATTATAGCATAATTTTGTGCTTCAATGGCTAATTAAAMCACAAGAATGGGGAAGTGACTTATGTGATATAACACGAGAGCTGGATATGTAAGACGTTTGGATGGAAGAGCTGAGGACCCGCGGTGTTCCTTTTTGCAAAAGGAAAAAGTGCAGCAAAAACTGTATTGCGCTATTTTTGGGTTAAAATATTTTTTTTTAATTAAGGCATTCAAGCTGAAGTATTGCATAAGAGCGAATATGCCTGAAGCCTGCTTTGATCACTGAATTTCACAGAAGGTCGTCTGTAGTTTYAATGTTAAAATAAATAAGTTTGAAATTATTTTTGCCTTATATGAAAAAGTTCATGAGTTTGTTGACTCTTTCTTCACCACGAGTTATTTTGAAATACTCTGATTGAATTTAAGAAGAACGCTGCTAAGGCAGATACACAAATATGTATATAAGAATCGCATGGAGGTCGAAAAATTATTGAAAATTCTGGAAACTCTTGCTCAAATTAGATTACTAGCCTTTTATAAAGTGATATTGCAGCTGCAGGTCTTTAATGGTTGGTTGAATGAAAAGCGAATTGAAGAAGCCCCAGATCGCAGTTATTAGACTCATTGCGCTCTTCGGTGCTAACTAAACTAAACCTTTTCTAGTAACTAAGTGGATTTAGAAAAAAAAAAAATCTTTAAGAAATCTTCGAGTCTACGGTGATTTTTTATTTTTATAGTTTTGGCTTCTTACCAACTACCTTAATATACCTACCTCAATAATAATACAAAAAAATTCTTAATATTTCTTAAATGTTTTTATAATCAAATATGAACAAAAGACTTAAGACACAAACTCGAATGCGAAAAAAATGCTTCAAACTGCAAATCAATGATTTTGTTAAGGTCAAGCTACTATTTAAATACYAATATTTTAATCTAAGCTATTTGAATTATTTACCCATCTATTGTACAAAAGAACAATATTATTTGTTATGTGTCTAAAAAACTGAAATATTATAAAATAAGAATCGTATCTATTTTTAATTTATACTTACGTAGACCTGTTTTCTGTTTGAAGTCGTGTGAAACTTAATTTGCTCTTTTTATGCAGAAAACTTAGCGTTCTTTAGTTATTCTCAAGATACATATTTGATTCTTGACGARTCGAGATTAATGATCTGAAAGCTTAAGTGTAACGGTAAGCCCTTGAAATGAATAAAAACAAACCAAGATTACTGTTAGATGTCATTAAATCGCTAATGACTGCTTCAGAAAGAGTAAAAGTCAACAGTCATTAGCAGTTGAC
>NW_017536407.1:1824620-1829470 GCF_001853355.1 Bactrocera latifrons | reverse complement strand
AAGTGTGTGGTCTAATGCCTCTTCATATTGCTATTAAGACATCAATTAGCACAGCTGCTTTAGCACTGACTTCTGAATTTTTTTTGTTGCTTTTTACTTCTTGCCTTACACAAACAATTTTGAGAAATCATTTAAAAGCATCGATGCTGCAGAGCTCTAGCAAATATATTTAAAGTCTATCTTTTAATTATATATATTATATGTATGTATAATTATATACATATGCATGCTGAAGCAAGTGTTGTTGTATAAAATTTAGATATTGTATTTCTGCTTTTGCTATGTTTTACGTTTCTGTTTCTAGAAGCGCTGCCAAAGTTGCTGGTGACGGCAAGCTCCTACATGRTGTTTAAAGAGTCACTGATGAGCAGTAATTTGATGATATCATCATTTAAACTGGCACTAGAGTAGATGTGGCTGCTAGCCGTAAAGTACAAAAAAGAAACAAAAAAAAAAGCACATACATTCAAACATATGTATTATTGAACACTCAAATAGGTATGGATAAATATAAAAACTGCGGGCGTTACACACAGCTAACACCAGCTGAGTTGTTCTCGTTCTTTTTATGTTTTTTTTTTTTTTTGTTATACACTTTAAATATTACACTCTTTGCTGTTGTTGATTTTTGTATTTTCGCTAACATGTTTATTTGTCTGCTTGCTTGCGGTAGCAGCATTGATTTATTTGCAATGAATTAATATGATTGACAAATAAATATCTGCTTGATGGYAAACAATAGAGAAGGTGAAACCCAAATGTATTTTTTGCAAGCTTTTTTATATATGTGTGTGTAGTTGTGTATGTTCCTCACACAGCTTGCTGCACTTGTAGGTTGAGAGTCGTTTTCTGCCAATTTGAGGTGTGAATTTGGCTTCTGCTCGGCATTATAATTTAATTATCAACTTTAACGCCTTAGCATGCCAACAAGTTTTTGGTATTTCAAATAATTTGTATTTTGATGAATGATTAGTTTTTAAGTACCAAAGCATGTTCAGAGATATAAATGATTTTCTTAAAAATTATTTCAAGGCAAAACTGCTTTACTGCTAAATCTAAATCGCTTAATGGTTTGTGGTTTCATGATGCAACAAGTGCAAAAATAACAGTTCTTTATTAAAAATGAAACAAGAAGATTGAAAAAGACATAAGACACAAACTCATTTGTGATTATGTTGAGTTTTGGTAGTAATTTGAAAGACTTATGGCACGAACTTCTATGAGGCAAAGTAATTCTGTGCTACAAAAGACTTAAGAAACGAACCTGAATCTGAAATATTCGGTCTGAAGCTGAAAAAAAAGGCATTGTTTTTCTACTTAAACTAAAATACTTAAGCCACGAATTTATTTGAAGAAAATCTATTTTGAATCTAAAATCTKTGGTATAAGCAGAAAGTAAGATTTATTTCTGTCTTTTCGCTTGAGACAATAGGCTTAAGGTAYGAACTTCCATGAATAAAACCAATTATGCGAGAGGAAAGACTTAAGAAATGAAGTTGAATTTAAAATATTTGGTCGGAAGCTTGCACCAAAAATTGGATTTGTCAAACGAAAGACTTGAGCAACGAACTTAATCTGAAATATTCGGTCTATGGCACGGATTTTCATGAAGAAAATAATTATTTGAAGCTTTATTATTCATGGAAAGACCTAAATTATATGAAATCGGTAAATTTAGATTTTTATATTTTTCTTTCAATTTTTCGACACTTTTACTGCTATATTGTGAGAATCATTTCACAATTTCTCTACATTTATAGTCATATTTAATATATGTAAATACATGATGACTGCTCTTCTTAAGCATTGACAGAATTTTCAATATCATTTTGAACGATGTGCCGGATTTCTGCCTTAAGTTCACCTGCTAACCTTGGAAGCGGTATAATTGCATGCGAAATATTAATAATAAACTTGTRCCAATAAACATATATATTTTACATGCGATTATTTTGCGTGCAATTACACATGACGTCTTCAACTTCGGCTGCTAACCGCTTTTCAGCAAATTCACACAATTCAATAGTTTATTTATTATTTTTGATTGCCGCCTGTCTACTTAAAATACAATAAACATTTTTGTATTAAATACGCGAAGCATGTTCTCTTTCGTGTATAAGGTGCGCGTGTTTGTGTATACATAAGTACCTTTGTTCAGCTTGACGAGAAACCTTGATGATCAACCTCCATTACAGTTCTGCTTGAATAGAAGCAAATGACGAACCAGAAATACGCCAAACTACATAACAAATCAATATAAGTAATCACAACTGACTTGACTAACTGTTGGCAGGGATGTTTACGATAGGGTATGCTTATATGTGTGAGCGTTTAAGGTATGCGCAAACAACAACCTTTTTATATGCGCACAATACCAACTGACCGAGTATTTGCGGCTTCCTATACACTACAAAAACATAAATAATAAAGCTGGCTAAGAAGCTCTGACACGAAAATGATTGGAAGTTGATTAAAAATMAATATTATTCTATTAGCAGAATATTTATTTATATTCGGAAAAAAAATTACGCAGAAGATAAATAAATAAACTTACCATATAGTATGAATGAGGCATAAGTGGGCACAAACGAAATTGAAATGACAAAAAAAAAACAAAAAAACTAAATTTTAATTCAGAATAAAGATTATGGAAAAATGTACACCAAAACCAAAATGTTTGTTTTAAATATTATATGCTATTAAAGTTGATAGTTAGTTATAGTTTTTCAGAGTTGTAAATAGATGATGACACAAATACTGAGAATTCGTGTTTTGTAATGGGTTTGCAATGCCCTGACATAACATTCCGACCATTTGGACCAAAATGTTCTCAAATAGTTTCTGCTTGCCACTTCTAGTTTATTTAATTTTAATAAAAAATCAAGTGGCAACTCTACATTTATATATAAATAACCTACGCTTTCGAATTTAAGCTTTATTTAATCAATAAAATACTTTTTTGAACATGCGGCAAATTTTAAAAATGAATTTATTATTAACGCTCTATATAACAAAAAATKATTAAAAAACCTGTTTTGAAACAAATGGCAATTTGAAAATTTTTGTTTAATTTTAATTAAACATCAACCTCTAAACTTATTCTTAAGTAACATACCACATTTACACTTGATTTAAATCACAAAAAGTTTTTTTCTCAAACAGGTGGCAACTCTTAAACTAGTATTTTTCTTATTAAAAATTAGGTGGCAGCTATATCTTTATTCACAATTAAGCAACGTTTTGACAAATATGCTTAATGTAAATAATAAAAAAATTCGGACAGGTGGCAACTCAATTTTTTTTTTCGTTTTAAGGATTATTAAATAATTATTATTAGTAAAAGTTTATTATCTTTTTTGAGACAGTTGACAATTTTTATTTAAACAGAAACAGGTGGCAACCATAAAAAGATTAAATTTTTTTTATCCATAAATTAGCTACGTTTTGAAAAATATGCTAAATTAATATAAAAAAATTTAATTCTTTTAAAATTATTGTTAATTTKATTAATTTTCAAAAATTTTCGGACTAAAAAATCAGTTTATAACTTATTTATTTTTAAGACTCCATCTTTAAATTATATTTCTTGTGTGCTTATGTACATAAAAACAAATATTTTACAAGTTTTTTAATATGCATATATAATATAAACAAGTTTTTCTTAAAACCTTATATAAAATATAAACCCAAACCATTTTAGATATTTAATAAATAATAAAGAAAAAATGTATTCAATATTTACCAGAATATTCTTGTTAATCATGTCTCCACGAAAAATGCCTTGATTGTTATATTTGCTATTAGTTGTTGCTTTGTTGTTGTTATTGTTCACTTCACACTTATTACTATATGTATTATTAAGTAAGTTGTCATTAATGAATTTTTTTTGCTCTTAAGCTGATTAAAATTAGATATTTGCAATCTGCAATTAGTTACTTTTTAGTTTTCTTTTAGCACTTTTTTAAACAAACRTGATTTCAATAACTTTTTGGTTTTGCTGTAATTAATTTGAAATGAATGAAATTAATACACAAATATTTTGCATTAATCACTGTTTTTTGCTTGTTATTTGTTGTTGTTATGCGATTTATTTTTACTTCGCTGTTTTCAAAGTGGTTGATTAGCACAATTTCATATGCGGTTATTGGTAACTGTAAAGCAAAGCAAAAAACAAAAGGCAAATATTAAAATTTGAATGAAAATTAATTAACGAAATTGATGCATGACGATCATTTGTTAAATTTTTGTGCGAAGCAGGTGAAACTGGCGAAAGCAAAATGCATTTTGTCTGGTTATGGAGAGAAAATAATAAATAAGTAAAATATATAGACTTGCATATACCTAGACACTTACAGATATCGACTCTCTATTATTTTCAACTCCCGAATGATCCAAACCAGTTCATGTTAATTTGAAATTTTGTACATAATTGCAACGATAGCTCAAAAMTCCTTGAAATAGTTTTGAATATTTGATCGAATGACAATGACATTTTAAGTAAAACAATAAGTATATATTATAGACCTTGCAATTCTTATTTTAATTAAGTAATTTTATGCTTTACACACACATGCACATGCCTGTGTGCATAAGAGCCTTAACTATAATTTTCAAGTTTGCAAATGTGCCCATATGAGGTGGCAATAAATCTATTGATGATTTCATTAAATAAAGTTGAAAATATTTTTTCACCAATTTGGTTGTGATTATAACTTCGAGTCTCATGGGCATGAGAAGAAGCCTTATATATTGTATATAAGCGATGAGTTATTTAATGAATTTCGAAAATGGAAAAAATACTAAGAATAGATGTTCACCTTAAATTTTGATAAAGAAAAAATATTTTAAAT
>NW_017536407.1:1806457-1823769 GCF_001853355.1 Bactrocera latifrons | reverse complement strand
TGTTGCCTCAATTTATACTACAAAGCACAACATCTATAACATAAAATCAGAATCAAGTCATTTAAAAACTATTTATGTAAATATGTTTGCGTAAATTTCGCGCGCACAAAGGATGCCGCATTATAACCCCACACTATGGCGGCGCAAGTATGTGCGTCCAGTCCACAGTGTGTGCGCATGTGCGAACCAGGCATATTTTGCATGTATGCGCCCCCATTACCTGCTATATATAGCTCAACGCCAGAGCCACTATTATATAGAACCGGATATTGATTGTGGCTAGTATGGAGCTAGGCCAAAAATACACCAACATATGGAGTAAAAACATAGTGTGCCGCGTCTTAGCGTTGATTACTAGAGGCTAGAGCGACTAAGTCGCGGTTGACGGCCGCATCGAACGCATGCCAATTGTGCTGATAGTGCTGATATAAAATCGTTGTGAACTTGATTGCGCGCAGCTTAGCTGGGTTAATGCACATCCCATTATCTGTGCATGTTTTGGCGTCAGCGCAAAGTTAAAAAATAACAAATAAAAAAGGAAATTCCAACGCTCGCCGTATAATAACGGCAGCGTACAAATTAAAGCAGCTCATCTAGTTGTTCGGAAGGCCAAAAATAATTTTTAATCCACACAGCTATTTGTGTARACGGCACTAGCGTGCAAAAGGGCCCGAAAAGTGTGTGAGGCATGTAACGARCAATCTCATATCCAGTTGTTATACGCATGTGCGCGCATGTAGGCTAAGCAGTGCATATTCTGCGTCTGCTGCTGATAAGGATTGGGCTCGGCGTGGCGGTGCCCTTCACTTTGTCTCATCGCTTTGGGGTTTATTTGTGTTAAAATTATGTTCGCGATTGCTGTTCACTTACACCGAGTTGTTGGTGGTCGTAAGTGGCGATTGGTTGGAGTATATTTCTGTTTAGTCAGCTGGGTAGCTTTGTTTTTTGGAATGCGTACAGAAAACGTTGGATTTATGAAGCATGAATACAGTTTTTCTCATTATACTTATATTAGCACTCTCCAAAAGTATTGAAATAATAATTAGTGACAAAAAAAAAAAAAAATTATGAAATAATAAAACCAATTGCTTATATACAAATTTGGGTTCCTGAGAATTTTGAAGTATTTTAATCTAAAAATTTCTAGAGACATTAACAAAATTTAAGAGAAAGAAATTAAGAGAAAGTAAAAAAATGGGATATACATACGTTTTTCAAATTTCTGGGAGAATAAATTGCAAAAACACTATCCAATCCACTTATAAAGTGGAAAATATATTCGTATTTAATTGATCAGTTAAACTTTGTATGCTACTTTTGGAAAAATATATACATATATAAAAAAAACTTAGTATCACATTTCAGCTAAAAAATTTATTGCAAGAAAATTTTTAAAATTAAAAAAATTTTATAATAGTTATCAAAGGTCATGTTCGAGATAAGCTACACCTCAATAAACACATAAAAGCTTATGTATCACTTTTTTTTGTACCTAGCTACAAGGCATTGATATACTCTGTTTGGTACTGATATACACTTACAAAAATAAAGTATTTATTTTTTAATTTTAAAAATATTTTGAGCAAGTTCATGTCTCAAGTCTAGTGAGTTAAATTAAAACTTTTTTAAAAATAATTTGGATACATTCGTGTCTTAAGTATTTTTTGCCAATTCAAATATTTTTAGAAATATATTTTTAGCAGGTTCATGGCTTAAGTCTTTTTTGTCAAAATCAAAATTTGTAGAAAATAAAATGAGCACGTTCGTGGCTTAAGTCTTTTGAGTCAATATGAAAATTTTTGGAATATAATTTGAACAGGTTTCCGTCTTAAGTCTATTCGACAATGTCAAAAATTTTTTAAAATAATTTAGACAGGTTCGCGTCTTAAGTCTTTTGTTCAAAAACAAATTTTTATTTTTGAATTTTTCTTCCGATCCCAAATATTTTCTAAGTATAATATTATGTTAACGGCGACAAAATGTCATTTCTTAAAACAATAATATTCAAAAAGAGAAAAATATGATATCTAATTAGTTTAAGCACGCAAATACCACCATACATAAAAAAAATATTATTTGTCAGGAAAAATTTTTTCGTGAAGTTTAATAATTACACATATTCGTAGTTTCTAAMTATGTCAATATTAATTTTTTCATTAAAACAAAAATGTGTACGTTCACGTCCGAGTTTCCGTGAAACAAACAGAAACTATACTACAGCATTCGAAGAAAAATTAATGAAATAAGTGGCTAAAAGATTTTGTAATAATTTTCTCTAGTAAAGCATTATATTTGCTACTACCATAATTATATAAAAAAAAACAATGTTATTTGAAAAAAATTTGATGCCAAGTTTTTTTTTTTGTCAAATAGAAAATAACGTGAGCAGTTTCGTATCTTAAGTGTTTTGTGTCAAATTAAATTTTATTTTTGAAAGATTTCGATCCAAAATATTTCCTAAGCATAATATTATGTTTAAGGCCACCAAATGTCATTCATTAAAAAAAAGAATTCAAAAACTGAAAAAATTACATCTTTAATTGCTTTAAGCAGTCTGTGGAGTTTTAGCAAAAATCGCCACGCAAAGAAAAAAAATAACTTTATCTCAAGAGAAATTTTTTCTTAAGTCTTAATAATTATGTTCGTAGTTCCTAATTTTTGTTATGATATTTTTACAATTTTCACAACTTTATTAAAAACAAAATTCTTTAAAACTAATATTTATAGCATTTGTGGAAAAATATTTGAGTAAAAACTTACAAAAATATAAAAAAAAAAAAATTTTCAAATTTCAGTTCACTACTTGTCGAACTAATATACTAAGACCAGCTCATATATTATTTTTTATTAATTGAATTGCTTCTCATAACACATTTTGCATTTTAAGTCAACAAAAGACTGCAAATTTGTCGTCATAATTCACTTCTCATAGCATACCATCTTTTCAAGGGATTAAATTCTTCACTGAAAAAATTTTATTAAATTGCATGCTAGTTTTCTTAAAAAAAAAAAAAAACGTTTAACCTTATTAAACTTCAGTATTTGCAAAGAAAAGTTRCACTTATGACTCGCTTGTGAGAAATTTTTGTTTGTGTTTTACACTGTTTAAAGGAATATAATATAATTATATAAAAATTGTTTGGGAATTTTTGGTTTACACTTTTTTATAATAAGTTAATTAAATTCACACTGATGGTACTTTAAAATTCAGTTATTTTTAAGAAAATTTTCACAATTAATACTCATTTTATATCACAATATTTCAATTATTCGTTGCAATTAATTGCGTAAAAATCATTTTTCACACTCAGCTTCAAATGTCGCATTGATAATAAGTACACACACAAATGCACGCACAAGCACCTCTGCACAACACGCAATTTCATGAAACGCAAATATTTAGCAACAGAATTCGCTGAAATGCTTTCGCTATTTTGCACAAGACTCCGCTGAGACGTCCGAACTCACCATTAATCACGACTCGTAATGCCAAATGATGCTCTTGCGTTCGCACTTGGAGCCCTCACAAACAAATCCTTTGCAGTCGACGTCAGCGCAGGCGGTCAGCGTCGCCAGCGACTGATTGTGCAACTTGTGCGACGTTGCACTGCACTTGCAATCGGCTGAGACGATGCAAGCGTTCTTCAGCGAACAACCGAACGTCTAACAAACAGAATGCACGACCGACCGAACGACAGACCGATCGCCAAAAGAACACACTCTGACACGCTCGACTGGTRCACGCGTGAAAGAGACGACGCTATGGAGGGGTGCGGTGACTGCAAAGATGTCAGGCTACAACTACAACACTGTACACCAGAAGAAAAACACAGAACCGCAACAAAAACTTTGTCCGCGACCTCGACGGGCGCGACGTGTAGGAGTCAGCGGTGGAGTAGAGTTCCACAAACGCGAGCACGATACTACTTACGAGTCACAAACCAAGCACTTGTAACACACTCGAAGTCTGGAGAAAGACTGAGGTGTATTTGGCAAGTACGTGACTAATATAAAGTGGCTAAAATGTTGGCGTAGTCATGGTCATGGCTGGCCCGAGCAAAATCTCCGACAGCAACACAAACCAGCCAAGCAGCTCAGTGGTGTTGCAAAAATAAAAGAAAAAATACTTGCAATCTCACCACGYGAGTGCATTAGAAGCACCTCTGCAATTTGCAGTTTGGCCAAAACAGCTACTCACCTCAGTTGAGCGTGCGATTGGCAAAAGGTCACATACAGAATGACGCCAATAGTCGCAGCGCTGGCAGCAGTGCTAGCAGCGAAGACTGGCAAGTTGGCTATTTTGGTACTCCACATAAATCTCACCATTAAATTTTGTACGTTTGCGTGAGAGAACACAAACCACGCTGTGTTTATTCACCACGCCGTTTGCAAAGTGCAATTTGTTGTTAAGAAAGAGCGCTTTCCAGTGTCACAATGTCGACTGGATGGAGTTAACTGGAATTTTTAAGCWCTCGTTTTGCGTTTCTCTCTCACTCTCTCAGAGCGGCATCGCACATGTGTCATCCTCCTAAACTCAGCGCTGACCACAGCGCGTTTGTTGCTGTCATCATATTGCCGTTGCAGTTGCTGTTGTTGTTGCCCTCAAATTCACGTGGCTTCGCTGTTTCTCCGTTTTGTTTTGATTGTGGTTTTCGCTGCGGTTCGCTAAGCTTAGAAGYTGTTTGGTATTTAAGGCGTTTTGTTTTTGCTTTTGTTCTTGTCCACGTTCACTTCGTTTCGTTTCGCCGGCACGAGTTGTGTTTTGTTTACATGTGTGACGTCATTGTTTCGCTTGTGTAGATATTTACATTGCGCTGTGGTGTAAAGGGGATTTGTGGTGAAATTTTGTGCATATTGCTCTTTTTTAATTTTGCAGCAATGAATTTGAACTTAACAACAATTACTGTGTGAATTACAAATAATARTATTGTGAAATTGCAGTTTTTGTTGTGGTTTATGGTATGAGGAATAGCCAGAGTTTGGTTAATAATTTAAAAATAAATATTATTACTAGAATAACGGAAATGCTTTTGGAAACGCTTAGTAATAATTTTTAATTACAATGTATGAAGCGTATAATTTTTTTTTTTTTAAATTCAAACTAAACATATTTCTTTRAAGATGTTTAAATAACTGATATTACTTTTGCTCCATAAGCAAAAAAAGAAAGAGGCTTCACACAGTTTTGARAAAGTTATCAGGATCGACAGAGGTGGATTGCTACAGATAATCTTAAGACAGGGGCTTAACACGCTCTTAGTAGGATGAAAAATGCGCATAAAACATAATTAACATCAACATATATGATCGCTTCTTCAAATGTCCCWTTAAGCTTAATAGTTAAAAAATTTTACAAAATATTTTATTTTTTCATTTTAGAATCTTTTTCTGAACATAAATAAGGATATTTGAAAAAACAAATCGAGAAATCGACATATTTCATCCAAACAAATATCGATTATTTGATTCCAACACCTTTTTAGTATTTTTTAGTATTATTTTCTTAAAAAAATTGTTTGATTTATTATTAATTTTTTTATCAAACTTATTTCTCGTAAGATATACATACATATATATGTACAAATGTGTGTATATTTTTAAAGGACTGAGAAATCGGTTAATATGAAATAAATCTAAAATTATAGATAAYTGTTTAACACCATAAATGTTTATGACTTCATATGAGGAGAATAATCGTTAAACGATTACTTTTATCGAAAAAACTATCGAAAAATATCGATATCATACCTGAACGCATTTTGAGCTCAAAACATTCAACAATCAATATGAAACTTAATTTTTTTTAAATGTTCTGTTAAATAATAAAATTTAACTCAATAAAGCCTTTCGGTAAATTAATCATTTCTCAGTTCTTAAATAACTGAACTTTCAGCRCAGCAATGTATTCGTCACTGTATTCGAGAATATTTTCAAACCTTTTGTTCATAAGAGGATTTGCAAACAACAACAAATTGAAAGGATTGCCAAAATCATCACAAAGCTGCAGCAAAACCGAAAACACTGCAAACACATATACAAGCTCAATATTGAATTTCAATATGTGGCAAGACGGCATACAGGTATTATACTATATTATCGCATTGTTTATGCTTCTTTATTGATTTTGTGGCAAGATTTTGTGGAAATTAATGTCAAGGATTGACAGTTGAGAGTCAAGTTTGCGAGCTGGGTGTTCCAAGAAGTTGAGTAGGGACAAAGAGCTGCCAGTAAATATGTACATATACATACTTATATAATGTTTGACGATGGATGTGTATATATATTTGCATGTGTGCATATGGGAACTAAAAAAATTAATAGATATACATATCATATGATAGCTATATACAATAAATACATACACATATGAAGGTATATTATTTCTACAAAAGGTTTTTTAACTAGTAGTACCCATCGACATATACATCTCTTATTATATTCAAAGCTTTTTTTGTATGGCACAAAGCAAACTTAAGTTGTATGATGTATCCTTACTCAAGCTGGCACATGCGCATGCGCAAAGCAGTATTAAAGCAAATGTGTTGGTATATATKTGGGCTTCTCTCTTTTGATGCAACCGCGTAAAATTCGTTTTGCACATATCGTATTCGCTTACATTTATTCATTTTTAGCGTTGTGGCTTTTGTAGACATGCAAGCAAAAGTATCATTTCTCCAAATCTCACACTGAAAGCCATTGCACTTTGTGTTCAAGACACAAATATTGACAAATGCTCAAGATTTTCAGYGGAAATTTCAATTTGATTAAACAAAGTAGTTTGCGCACACTTATGAATATGGCAAATATTTTGTCGAAAGGTGAGGATTATCAGAGTTTGACTGGTGTGGCTGCAATACAGCTGACGGTGAGTGGCAGAAAAGTAAGACATAAGTGGAACTTCTTAATTTTCTTTGACTTTTAGTATTATTATTTTAATTTTTTGTTTTTCCGAATAATATCAATTAACTTAAACTAAAAAACCAAATTTTTCACTTAAAACTATTTTTTGGTTCTTCGGTCTTTTTTCAGCAAATACATTTTTTGCTACAAAATTTTAGCTCAGATTTAGCAATCACTCATAGTCATGAGCTCATTTTCGTTGGTTTTTCTTTCATTACCAAAATGTTGCAAGTTAAGCTTGCAAATTCATTTAATCCGCTAAATCCACATTGCTATACTCACACACACACATAAAACTGTGCATTAAATTCATCAATGTCAGTGCATGCAAATTACCGTTAATTATATAGCAATTTTCCAACTAAAGTGAATTCGTAAATTTGGCAATCGGAAATGCTTAGAAGCGCTCGCTGTATTCAGCACCAGAAGAACAATTGCTTAGAATTGAGCAACAACAAAGCGCATGTAGAAGCATCCGACTAAACGTAGATTTTGGCAAGGCGATGAATAAATTACTTGAGCGCTTTTGGTAGTTAATAGCAATGGCGTGGGCTGGCTGGCTGCTTTGTGCGCGCAGCTACTAGTTTGCTGCGAAGAAATCAAAATATGATTGTATGTACATATGTGTGTGTGATCTTCCTTTTTATTGCGAAAATGCTGTTTTTCGCTTTAAGTTGGTTGAATTTTGCAATAAAAGCTTAAGTTCATGCGCTTGCAGATTTGAGCTTAAGTTCAGTTTTGGGTGAACGTTTTCGTGTTAATTGAGTAGTCAATCATTTGGTGTGAAAATTAGCATAAAAGTGACAGAAACGGGTATGCAAGTGATACATATGCATACTTAATATAGCAATATTTGTTGAAGTGCCGAAGAGGGTTCAAAAAAACTATAAGGAAATTGAAGATTTTTAAGAAATATAAATTTTGATAGATGGTGATAGAGGTATAAGAGTTTAGTCTGCCACAGAGTGTTCTAAAATATAAAAGGAGTTCTGAAAATATTAATTAGTGAAGTAAATATAAAAAAACAAGAAAAAAAGATTGGTAAAATATTTTCGATAATAAAAAATTGAGTTTAACAATTTTTAATGATTATTTCATTGAGTATTTAAAAAAAGCTCTAGAAATTTGAATGAGTAAAGTAAATAAAAAAGTCGATGAAGAAAATATTATCGAAAATAAAAATCGATTGAAAAAATAGAGCAGATTAAAACRCTTTAATTAAATAAGTGAATAAAAAAATTAATTGCAAAAATTTTATCCATAATAAAAAATCGATTTCAAATCGGTATCGACTACTTAATTCAATATTTAGAAATACAAAAGGAAGGATCAAGAAAATTTTTTAAAAATTAATTTTTTTCTTTATCGCTAAAAATTATAGAAAAAATGATATCGATGAGTCAGTGTTTTCTTATCGATATTATTACTATGAAAAAAATCAGCCCTTCTGAAAATTATAATTTTCTTACGTTTTCATGAAATTTCTTTGATTATCATTCTCCCAGAAATTACTTAGTTAATTATTTCAACGATCATTTAACTTCTACTTGTTTCCACATTCTATATATATTATTGTCCTGTAATTCCGTTTTTGTGCTAAATTAATTACTTCTTGATTCCTGCTGTGCTATTGTGCCGTTATGACAGCTGGCTGCCATACCTAGCCATATCAATAACACTTAGCGTAAGTATAAAAATATGTAAATATGAAAGTATTAAATTCCTACTTAAGCCCTTCGCACAAAGGTATAAGCACAATAAACAAAACCTGCTAAATTAAAAATTAATTAAATTATTTTTAGAGTAGCCAAAGTCTCACATATCCTCACTTGCAGTTAGTCCACTTGGCCAAGCTTATGACAGCCACAACGCGCAAGCAAGGAAGTAGGAGCCGTCGTGCATTGTCAGAAGTGTCTGTTGCAATGAGCGAGCCAACGATGAGAGGTAATATTTGAGTTTGTACCTCCAGCAGGGAAATATTATTATTTCATACAGGGTGTGTATATCAAATTAATTTATTGAAATTTAAGTAAAGCTGTCGATTTTATTATCAAAGAAAGTAGGAAATAATTTGCAGTGGAAAACATTTTTAATTTAGTATTCAATTATTGTTTGAACCTTCAACACGAAGTTCTTAAACAATTCGACTTCCAAATAGTACAACAGGAAAGACCTTAAACTGCGTCTATTTCAATGTAAAATATTGTTTTATTAAAAAATTTTGTTTTTCYTTATTTATTAGTAATTTGTTATTAACCTTATAAGATGTACCATACAATATATTCCTTAAGGTATGTATTTAAAATGATAGGAAAATCGATATAAGAAACTATCGTCAAAAAATATCTATATTTTTTTTTAATAATGTTGATTTTTATGAACTCATATAAGCAAAATTGAAAAATACTCCATACATCGATTACTTTTTATRAAAACAATTCTCGAAAAATATCGATTATTTATTAACGATCACAAAATTGTTCAATCATGTAAGACATATGAGATATTAAATATAAAATAAGCTGAATATTAACTAGGTCAGTTCTAATACGAGTATAATAACTAACTTTGAAGCCCGTCTATTGCAAGCTMTGATATTTCCAAAAGAAAATTAGTTTTTACTTTATTTATTAGTAGTTTGATATCAGTTTTAGGAGCTAACTAGTGTATACCTAAAGATTTGCATGTGAAATAATTGGAAAGGCGTTCCACTTATAGCGAAAATATTGTCTAAAATATCGATAATTTTTAATAATATTATAATTTAAAAATGTATAAGCAGATTTGGAAAATAATCGATAATTCGATTAATTTTTATGAGAACAGCTATCGGAAGATATTCAGCATTTATTAAAAATTCGAAATATCTTYAATTATATGAACAGATGTGAAAGATAATCGATAAATCGATTACTTTTTAACAAAATTTAAAAATAATCGATAAATAAATTACTTTTAATCGGAACAGTTACCGAAAGATATCGAACTTTTTTTAAAAATTCGAAATCTTTTATATTATGTAAGCAAATTTAAAAAATTATCGATAAATCAGTTGTTTTTTAATGTAAAAATTATGGAAATCTATCGGTAATTCAGTAGTTAGGTTTGTTGTGTATAGAACATATTTAAAGCTTTGTCAGCAATATGCTTAAAATCTTATCATCGATTATGAATAAATTTCAATCCCTTCTATTCTAAAATCTTTAGGGGTTCAGGAATCTGGGTATAGTTTGTTGGCAAGGAAAATAGAGTGAAAAGTCAATATTACAGCTAGGTCTTACATGCATTGGTTCTAGGAGCAATGTCCTCTTCAATTTCTTTACATACAATATTTTACATAGTTTTTATTGGAAAGAAATATTTAAAAAGCAAATTAGAAGCTTCTAAAGAACAGAAAATGAAGCAGCTGCTGACGTAATTTTGATTGAATTCAGTTTTGTTTTTAAAATTTTTTTAACTTAACTTTTTATAGGTATACATGTATCCTCCTTTCATTATTTTGCTGATTTCCCAAACAAACATGGTAAATTAATTTCAGCGAAAAATCACCGTCACACATTCGCTGCAAACAACAACTCTACAGGCAAGTGCGACTCATGAAGCAATTCGAAAGCTGCTTGCTGCCAACTTCACTGAACCAAGAGCAACAACAACTGTTACAGCAGCGGTGCTGTCAAGTCAAACTTTTGAATATATTTTCAACTTTCAGTGAACACAACTTGACTGGCCACGTCAGTCATGCCACACCTAAAAGAACACCGAATATAACACGTACATAGGGTTTCCTCTTCCTTCTTTTCAAAAGTAGCGCAAACAGCATAGAAGTGAATTTTAATTAAAGGTTTCCGTTTCATTCCTTCATAGTATTGTTGGCGGTTGCTTTTGTTGTTGCTTTTACGTTCTTATTTAGTCTTATGGMTGTGGTTTTGGTGCGCTGGTGGGTTGGTCCCGAAAGATGCGCGGTCTCTGCCGCTATATGGCTGTGTTGTAATGTAAGCGCTTAATTGAATTTCCTAGAAAAAGTGCGTGAAGGCCTTGTATGCACTGCCATTTAAGTTACCACTACAGCAATAACAACAAGTTGCAGACATCTAGTCTGTCGGTGTTTGAGCTGCTGCCGCCAGCACTCTTCTCCTCCTCTTTAATAAACATTTCAAGTTCTGAGCTGTGGGAATCTATTTCAGAAATATTTCAAAACACAGTTAATAAATAAAAAATATTAAAAAAAAAGCTCAAGAATGTAAAAAGCAGCAAAATTTTGCCTGTGGTAATTACTTAAACTATTGCAGTTAATACAATTTTCCCAGCATTACTCCTTTGCCTCGGCTTTTGTGCGTGCGTGAGGTCCTGCGAAAATTGAATTGTGCGCCTGTTTTTGCGCTCATTTCAACTTCTTTGCACTAAATACTGCCGCGCATGCCACAAGGCCATTCCATGTTGCATGTTTACAGTTACTTAATTGAATTGTCTGCTGCCTACACATACGCACACGCACACATACATATGCGAGCGATGAATTGTGAGTGACTTTGATGTGTTGCGGGCAAAAAGTAATTACTTGCTGCGTATGAAAGCATGTGCGCTGCTGTTTGCRGCACGAATACCATGCACATGCAACACATTCTTCTATAAACAACAGAATCTTGTCTTAATCTGTATCGTTTAGCTGCAAATATTAGCTGTGGGTGTTGTAACTACATTGAGACGTGGCTTGCCCGCGGCCACTGCCGTARTTCGTTTGTGTTAACAAAAGACTTAAGCAACGAACCTGCGCTATATGCCGCACTACGTAAGCGTATACCACAGCAGATATTTAAAAATGTATATGAAACTAGAAAAAAATATTCTAAATATAATACTCTATTTTAACCAATACGTTGATCATATTGTTTTGAGAGATTTTGCCTTAAGGTCCCTGTGTTCGGGCTCCACGCAGCGGCAATTTTAGTTCGGTGAACTAAAAATCTCACCAAAAAGCCATATCTGATGAATATAGTGATTGATCGATAGTATCGATGCGAAAATATTCAGCTTTACCAAGACGAGTCTAGCAAAAACGAGTTTGATAACCAAAATATCCACAAAAATCATTCGAACCGAATGGACTGACACTTGAATGACGATTTTCCAACAGTTGAGGAGGTTGAATGCCGTCCTGAACAAGGCAAGTCTTCAAAAATCTCTCGACCGTCTCTGAAGGCTTTAAGAAGGRGGTATAAAAATACACATGTCAAGTTCATATACCTTCTATGTGCGAAAGAGTGTTAAAGAATAGCAATTTATTTCCAGTGGTGGTATGAAAATATGCTCATGGTGCCATGAAAATATATTTGGATCGGATAAAATGGTATTTGGTTTATAAAAGCTCGCTCTACTTTTGGCCTTTCTATCTATAAACATAGAAATGCGACGGCCAAGTTAGCCAAGAAATTTCTACACTGATATTAGTTTGTATTAGTTGGAAAATGGGACAACATTTCTAACTTTTGGGWGTCGGCATCAACTTTTATAACGAATATTTTATATCTGAACATCACATTTCAGTTCAATTTCAGATTAATGCTATTTGTGTTGTTTACAGTAACTTAAAATGTTCATCTCAGCCAAGAAATGAAACCAGACCACGAACGTTTTCATATCCAAATCCTAGAAATTTTATTTTAATAAATTATTCTTTCCCTTCCAAAAAAAAAAAACAAAAAAATCGTTTTTTTTGGAGCCTCTAAAGCAGACTCCCCTTAATTCGATTTTTGGCGACGAAGCTCCATCAAGTATCAGGTTTTATCGATGGTATGTATGGTTCCGGAATTTTGAAAGATTGTCATGTGATCTATTGGATGATTTAGAGTTAATTCATGTTGCTCAATCGCTCAAAAAAAGGGATATTTGAGTCAAGAGAAATACTAACTTATGGAACAACCGCAAGAAAAGTTGAAGCAAGGGCATATCCGCTCTTACATACGAATTTTTTAAATTAATTTTTTATTTAATGAAGATGTATGTTGTTTTGTCGCAATTAGTCCTAAAAAAATATATACACAGTTCACTCATCCATGGAGTGATTCTAAAATGCTCAAAAAGYCATCCGAAAAAGTCGTACAGAAAAAAGAAAAGAGAAGGTTAAATAAAAATAGCGGTGAATATAAATTTCCACACTAGTGCTTACAACAAAAGTGATTAAAATTAATTATTTTATCGAATTGCGTCATAAGAATGTGATGCATAAYGGTCAATAGCAGAAGATAATCGGCTATAATACAATCGAAGAATCCCAGAAAAAGATAAGAAAACTTATTTTTAAAAGCTTTCATTAATTTTGTATGTGYAAAAGTGTGTAGAGAGAGACTTGACACACATTGCTGCTGCCCGTCAATCAATAACAAGATGGTTATTATCTATGCCACACTAACGGTAAATTGGCAAACAAATAAAATTTCGTAATATGAAAATTATACAGCAGCAACTAGCAATGGGGTCAGAGCACAGTGACATACTTCCTACGTTTTTGCTGTGAAAATATATAAAATTAAACAATTAATTGACGCCAAAAGCAATCACGCTGATTGTACGYTGGTGAATTGGAGAAACACTAAAATTAGACAGCGCTCATAATTGGTGAATGCAAGCGACTCTTTGAATTTGTGTAGATATATGCACATATTTGTGTGTGTGTTTGTGTATGCATGCTAAAAAAAATAGAAGATAGGCGAAACATGAAAATTATTGATTGCGAAAATTCGATTACATGCCACAAGTGGCAAGAAGTGAATGTCAAGTTCACATAAATGCAATTCGCATAAACCTGCTTAACAGCCACCACGCTTACTCGCACGCATGCATGCAAAAGCAATTATGTATATGTGTGTGTTTGTGTATGAAAGCGGCAAGTAAAAGTGGCGCAATAAGATGCCGCAGGTTATGCACAGCTAACTGTCCTGCAGATAAATGTAGAGTCATAGCTCTTCATAATTTTTTTCAATACTTTCTCCTCTCTCCTCTTTTTCTATACTTAACTCATCAGATGAAACTGCCACACTTGGTGGCAACCAAGTTGATATGTGCAAATCAAAAATGTTTGTACTTCACACAGCTACGCGTGAGAACGTTGCAGCGTGTAACGTTCAAATGTTGCATGCAACAACGCAAATCGTTTTAAATGAAGACATTAATCTTTGCGGAAGTGCCAAGCGCACACTAACACAYACATACACATTTATATATAAATGAGAACACTTGCTGCGTTAAGCGATTCTAAGTCGTGTCTTCCTTGTGGATGCACATACATATGTGTAATTAGCGCTTTGGCGACTAGTTATTGTAGTAGTGAGCAAGTGACTGGTTACTTTACAGGGGGAAAGTATGAGAATGCAAGAAAATTATTATAAAACAAGAAACCAATGTTAACTTCGGATCCATCGAAGATATAAAAGCCTTCACACGTGTATTTCTTATCTCAAAGAAGGGTATTAAAAGACATTTATCTTGAGTTTATCGGTCAATTTATATGGCAGCTATACGCTATAGTAGTTTGATTTGAGAAATATGCTCAGAGATTATAGYGCTGCTCTTAATAATAATCCATGYCMAATTTCGTGAAGATATCTTTYCAAATAAAAAAATKTTCAWTACAAGAAMTTAATTTTGAACGGTCTGTTTGTAGAACAGCTTTATGCTATAGTAGCCTGATCTGAGATATATGTTTAGAGATTGTACTGTTTTCTTTCGCAATAGTCCATGCCAAATTTCGAGAACATATCTGTTCAAATAAAAAATTTCCATTCTAAAACTGAATTTTGAACGTTTAGTGTGT
The DNA here is from genome assembly GCF_001853355.1 of Bactrocera latifrons. Classification (NCBI taxonomy): domain Eukaryota; kingdom Metazoa; phylum Arthropoda; class Insecta; order Diptera; family Tephritidae; genus Bactrocera; species Bactrocera latifrons. The sequence goes on along the minus strand of NW_017536407.1, from coordinate 1,809,059 downwards.
ATGACAGCAATATGTTATAGTGGTCAGTGGTTCCTGCAAAAAAAAAAAAAAAAAAGGTTTTTGTGAAGAAAAGGGCATATCGTTAACTTCTAATCGATACCACAAAAACTGATGTACCAGTTCATGTACATTAGGACGTATCGCGTTTATTGGGATTAAGCAAAGCTAAAGACCAAAGTAGAAGATTTTTGCTTTGGAAGGGTAGCTAGGATTTTCTTCATCCTGACTAAAAGTTAAATATGATAATTGGACTCTAAATTGGGTTATATTGAAAACCAATTAGATTATTGACCTATCTCAATGAGGAACTGTACCTCTATTAATATTCTGAAATCAATTCAGTAGCCTCTTCAATATGAAATCTTTTTTAGAGTGGTCCAAAGTATAATTTATCGATTGATGTATAAGTGAGCTGGAAATATTATTGCTTTTGAGCGAAAAGATATCACTCCATTGGTCCACCAATCTTCTCTTGGATTCAGATTATTGCTCTTAACTATAGATGAAAGCACGAACAAGCATCTCCAAGTCCCTTAATCTCCTCACTTTTATTACTAAGGAACATAATTCTTATATATGTTTCAATTACAGTCATACCTCCTACATGTCAAAGTTTCTTAAGGCTTTTTTCGACTCAAATTTAAACTAACTGGTTCATAACTAGTTATTTACCACATACCATTRCACTAGTGAATCAATTTTAAAGCTTACATAACAACCTTTTAGTTCTAACACTATACAAAAAACTATATACATGTATATATATAAACAAGTATATACAAATATAAGCTGCAACACGCATATCACGCTGAGGCAACCAACGTATGKCATAAGTATTACAATGCTGCAAGGCTTATGTAATGCAATAAATGGCGCCATATATTCAGATGCAGCTATAATCTGATCTCAGTGGCATATACACTCACACATAGAATCTATAGATTTGCTGCACACAATTCATACCAAWTGGCTGTCATTTTGCCATTTGGAAAGCTTTTAATTTCATACTTTCGCATGACTTTATTGGATTTTATTTTACACGCGCTTTCATGTTGCACAGCAATTAATGCGCACCGTACACGTTGCCGCAGAGGAAAGGGAAATCGATATGCCATAAGGATATTGTGCTCAATCCGCCCTCCGTTTTCTCTTCCCTACCTAGCAAGCYACGGTTCTGAGTAGCGTTATTAGCGGCCAACACGCCTCTTTCTGGCGGTGCATTGCACTTCTAATACCCATACGCTGTTATGTCAGTGCCAGCGGACACTGATCTGCGCAGAGAAATTCACAAGCAGATTATGTACAAATTAGCCTGACATTGAGCTGCGGTTTATTGCCCATTGAAAGTGGTTAAATGGCGGCGGTACAGTCATACCTACAACGTTGGCGAAAATACTCTTACTGCACAGCAATGATTGCAATGCAATTACAAAGGTGGATGATTCAGTAAATTAATAAGCAGCTTATGCAGAACGCAGAAGACAAGAAGTATACATACATCTGCAAATATAGAAGTGTTATATTTGAACGAAGTGTGGGAAATAAATTCGCAAATTCTGCTATCTTAAGTCTATCATAATATTATTTAAACAAGCGAAAAATGTTGTTGTTGTACATATTTATCTTGTTGAAAGCACGAAAGGAACATAYATATCCCTATGAATTTGAAGAGATATATTTGAACTCAATTCTGAATAATAATAATCACTTTGGTAGATACGAGATAACATAACGTACGTCCTCGTCAGATTCATATGGGAAGACGTAAATTTTTCCCAAATATTTGCATGATATTTTCTATTTTATAATAGAAATCTTCGAGCAAATCAGTTAATATCTCCAAAAGATTGCAGTGCTAAAACTCGGCTCAAACGCAAAGAAACTATCAACCAAACATTCGACAATTATGTTCAAATACAGCAAATTAAATTATTACCTCACAATGTGTCAGACAGAACTGTCATAGATAACACACTGCAGAGCAAATCTCCCGTCATTCGCTACATGAAATGGTCGCTTCTCAATAATCTATAAGTAGAAATCTACCGCCACACAACACATGCACATATAYACATTCCTACTAAATTGAGATTGCATGCCAATTGAGAGGCTTAGCGTGCAAAGTTGTTGTTTTTCGTAGCAAACATAAATCAATGTCATTTATAAACATATTTTCYAGCTTCGTCTTGAGTTGGTCACATGTTTGACTTTTGAAAAAGTTGTGCAGAATTTGTCATGCGAAACATTATACCGTCAGACCGAAGTCTATAGACAGTGTGGGCAGGTATCGCACTGCTAAATATGGGTTAGTTGTACAATAACAATGCAGACGACTAATGATTGAGTAATGAGACATTGAATTCAGACACAGAGTTTACAAAAAAGATTATACTAGAAAAAGGTAGAGGAAACAAGAAACTTATTAGTGAACTAAAGCGGTGACACCTACGCAGCGGCAGCGGGTGGTACTTGTTTAAATGTATTCGAATGYATTCGTGAATGAATTGATGACGAAGCGGCGAGTTTACTCATTTTCGAATTTATGACAAAAATTAAAAATTTTTTTTTCATATTTAAAAATTTGAAAATTAAAATTCAAAAA
>NW_017536407.1:1802336-1805439 GCF_001853355.1 Bactrocera latifrons | reverse complement strand
CTATTCCGTATCTCGATTCGTAAATGTATTCTATTCGAAATTCGTATCTACTTTATAATTTTTCGAAAGTTGTACCACCCTGTGCCAGAATAAATACGTACAATTTTCGTTTTTGCTTTCTACAACTCAAAAGCAAACGAATATTCTATTCGAAAATTGGCTTAAAAATACGAAAATCGAGTTACGGAATATAAAATATCCGAATTCGAGTAAATTTTTTTTTGAATCGAGTTACAGAATAGGTCCTCTTAAAACACGAAATTCAATATTAATGTAGTAGTTTCYAAATCAGTATTCGAAATTTCGACCCTAATTCGAAAAAAGTCCAATTTAAAAATGTCTACACGAATTTTCTAACAATTCTCAGCACCAAGGGGGTCATCACTTTATATCTATCTGTATATTCACTTTATGCTCCTCTTAAAGTATCACTTCCCTAACCATAATTCATTCGGAATATCCTTCAAAGTAAACAACTTGTTGGTAATCAACATTTTATTATCGCTGGTCATAAAACAATCGTAACAATTGTTGTTGGTGCATGAGTGTCTGGCACTGGTGTCTAGTATAAGCTAACGAAGGCTGTCGCAATAAACATTTGTGGAGACACGTAAAACTCCATTTTTAAACATTAAAAMCACATAAACATACGCTCTAGCTATGACTTTTATAAATCCAAAAACAAGTACAAACACTTCTAAATAATTATAGACATCATGTGTCTCAGACATTCTAATTGGTAGTGGTGCTGGTGGTAGTGGTGGCAAAAGTCTRAGATAAGTGATAAAAATCACCATAAAAAGGTGATTTGCGTTGAGGACGTTATTTGAAGTCACTTAAGTGAGTTGAAGACACAGCTGACTGGAGTTGGGTGATTGTAGGATTTGTTTTCCATTTTGTTTTTTAGTTCTTATAATTGTCAAGTTTTTTTTTTTTTTTAATCTACTTATATATTTTTTTGAATGTGTTCCTATACCAAGAAGTGAAAACTTTTTTAAGTGTTTAAAGGAATTATGTATTTTATAAACCTCCTAGCTGGTCCATTAGGCATTATAGATCATATTATGTGAACCCCTCATACTTCTCGGGCTAACCCGAACAGTTTTTCTAACGATTCCATTTCTATTGTACTTAGTTGCTCTATGAAATGAATATAAACTCTCTGGATCTAAAGTAAGTTTGAACAGATCTCTGATCTYTACTCTTCCTTCTGAAATTTATGGTGACTTCGAGATGATTTTAAAATATTTTTACGCGAATAAACTCTAATAAATTTCTCGGCAAATATTAAAACCATCATCCAAAGAGGGATARCCTTACTTTATCTCTGTAGATATGTGGATAGATATGTGAATCATAGATAGATAAAAATAAATTGAGGCTTGTATTGTGACCTCCTTTCTGTCATATGATTCGTATATGCCCAGAAAAGTGATAAATTCCAGTACCTTGTCTTGTATCTAGTGAGGCCAAATGATACCTATTCAGATAWATAGATTCAAGGGCTTTGATTCTGCTTTTAAAGAATGTCTTGTCAAAATTAGAGCTAGTCTAATTGCGGATATATCCGTATAATATCAAAACAAAAATATTTATGGTTTCTATTTGCACCAGATCGTTTTTTTTATAGTAGGAGGAATCATCAACAGCTGAAGTGCGGGACATTAACTCGCTATAAATGACCTATTCCCATCTTTTGTGTTTTGATTACTGGACAAATTCTTCAAAGGTTATGTAGATTAAAGACTGTTTTCTAAATACTTCCAAAACATCATCACGAACTTATGTGATAACTCTGCACAATTTTTACCGTCCACCATTTTTTTGTGAATTCTGGCCACATTAGCAAATATCAAAACTACCCAAAAGGTAATTACAAGACAAGGTCATTTACGTATACATTTCCGTGTAAAAAATATCTTGAACAAGTATTTGGTATCCCGCCTAATGGCACGYTAAGAGGATTATATTTCTTCTAAAAGGGCAATAACCAATAAATTTGTACGAAMACAATGAAAGATAATGCGTCAAAGCTAATAAGTAATGCTACAAGTATGGACTAGTAACATATGCGCGTGTGTATTACAAAATGTGTATATTTATATTATCCTAACAAAGATAGTCATAAAATGCTTTAGACTTTTTTAAGCGCTCGCTCCTCATTTATGTTAGTTTCAGAAAAGTTTGCCGAAAGAAGTCTATGGCTAACGATTAGTTGGCAGAAATCTTGTTAAATTTTTTTTCATTTTTTTCCTCTTTTCGCCAATAACACTCTTTTTGGTGATATTTTCTGAAACGGCGAGTTTTATTAGCCCTCAGCCCACATTAATTTGCTGGTTGATTGTCAAATTGTGTTGCTTTGATTGCTGCTCGCTGATCATAACTGTTTTCTGCCATTACTTTTGCTGTGGCGATCAATCAAAATTCGGCATTCTGTGTAATCGAGATGATTCGACAAAATTTGCTAATAAATATTTTCTGCTGAATGACTGTGTGCGACTGAGAGTGAACTCAGAAAATTTTTTTATAAATATTTTTAGCTATAATTCGTAATGAGAGCTAAAGATTTTACTTTTTAAATCTTTGCAACATATTTATTTAGACTATAGTACTAGTTTTGAAATAGTTTTGGCTTGAATCCAAAGCGACTGCGTTAGTATAGCAGACCCATTGGGATGTTAACTCACTTGAGCGACTCATCATAACTGGTGTGATTAAGTATTTTTCACCCTTTTCGCTACACTAGAATTTGAAAAAAGGAAACTTAAGAAATCATTATTTCATATATAAAAGTTATATTTGCAAAATATATCGAAACTAAATATTATTGGCGAATATCAAGCTGTAAGTCTAGCACTAGTCACTAGCAACCTTAAATGAGACACTATGCTGTTGAACGCCTTTATTCAAATCCGCTAAAACCAATTTAATTAACAAATGAGCTGACAAAGAGAATAATCAACTACTTTGTAATGAATAAATGTTGTCTAATCCTTCAGTGCTATAAAGTCGCACAAGTGCTAGAATGACGAAAGACCCGTTTATACACACACACCAATACTAACATCACTCATTTCAGGCCCTCAGTTGGCGCATGCGCGGC